>NW_018742263.1:3855619-3976404 GCF_001683475.1 Chenopodium quinoa | reverse complement strand
TCTGATCTCGGCACTTGGATTAGATGGAAATCCTCAAGGGAGCCGACTGCTTGTCGAACCGCCTGTAAATACTTGATCATGGCCGGATGGGTTGCTTCGTATTCGCCATTGTACTGACTCACTATCAATTGTGAATCAGAACAGGCGTCTATTTTTCTTGCCCCTGCCGCCTTACACATGCGGATCCCGGCTAGTAAAGCTTCATATTCTGCCTCATTGTTTGAAGCCTGAAAACTGAAGCGTAGAGCATACTCGAACCTGTCGCCCTCTGGAGATTGACATACGACGTTTGCTCCACAACCATTTGAAGTAGAGCTTCCGTCCACATATACCTTCCAGACTTGGTCTGGAACTTGAGAGTCAGGAGGACGAGTCATCTCTACAATAAAGTTAGCAAAGGCTTGCCCCTTCACTGCTTTTCTAGGCTCGAAAGTAATTTCGAGGCTCTGTATTTCTATGGCCCATTTGATCATTCGTCCTGACGACTCCATGATGGTAAGGGGCCGCTTGATTGGTTGGTCGGTATACACGACGACTGCATGTGCCAAAAAGTAGGGCTTCAATTTTTTAACAGCCATGAAGAGTGCAAGACCAAATTTCTCCACTAGGGGATACCTCAACTCGGCATTTTTCAGTACGTGACTGACAAAGTAGACCGGGAGCTGACAGCCGTCCCTTTCAGCAAGGAGCACAGCGCTTAGCGCATAATCAGAGACGGCCAGGTACATGTAGAGATCTTCTTTGGGCAAAGGGCTGACCAGCCTCGGCAAGGAATGCAAGTGAACCTTTAATTTCTGGAAGGCGGCCTCAGCATCCGGCCCCCATTCAAACCTTGCCTTTTTCTTAATTGCCTGAAAAAAGTATAGGCATTTGTCGCCTGATCGGCTTAGGAATCTCCCCAAGGCCGCCAGACAACCTGTTAACTTCTGAACCTCTCGGACGGTACGAGGCGACTGCATATCAATGACCGCCTGTACCTTCTCAGGGTTCGCCTCTATTCCTCTCTGATTGATAAGGAATCCGAGAAATTTCCCAGACTCAACTCCAAATACACATTTCTTGGGATTGAGCATGACATGGTGCCGCCTGAGTGTGGCGAAAGTTTCTCGGAGGTCCGTCAGATGATCTTTTTGAAGTTTAGTCTTGACAATCATATCATCAATATATGCCTCGACGTTTCTCCCAATCTGATCAAAGAACATTGTGTTTATCATTCGTTGGAAGGTAGCCGGGGCATTCTTAAGACCAAACGGCATGACCGTGTAACAGTACAATCCCTGATCAGTGACGAAGGCCGTCTTCTCCTGATCTTTCTTCATAAAGGAATTTGATGAAAACCAGAATAGGCGTCCATAAAACTCATCAAGGCATGGCCGGCTGTTGAGTCGACCAGGTTATCAATTTTAGGCAGAGGGTAACTGTCTTTGGGGCACGCCTTGTTCAAGTCTGTGTAGTCTACACACATTCGCCAGGTGCCATTCGGCTTTTAACAAGCACCACATTTGCAACCCAATCTGGGAAGTAACATTGCCGAATGAACCCTGCATCAAGTAATTTTTTGACTTCGGCGGCTGCCGCCTGACCTCTTTCTTCACCATGGTTCCGCTTCTTTTGCCGTACCGGCTTCTTTTTCGGATCCACAGCGAGTTTATGTACTGCCAGATCAGGACTAATGCCTGGCATTTCATGGACTTCAAATGCAAAGATGTCCTTGTATTCTTTCAACAGGTTGTGGAAGTCGTCACCAAGGTTTCTCAGAGCAGTCGTCCCAACTTTGACTGTTCGGTCAGGACGTGAGTCGTCTAATATCAGGTCCGCATGCTCACCAGCCGGCTGAGGGCGGAACTCATCCGGCCGCTCCTCTGCCAATGATTGCTATTTTCTTGCTTTTCTTGCGGACTCTGTCTGGGACGCCTTTCTCTTTTTGTCGCCTGTTTCTTGAACAGGCGCACTCTCCTTGACATTGTCAAGGTCTGTTTTTTCCCCACTTGACCCAGTGGCCATAACAGTGGGCTTGACATCCGAGAGATAGCACTCTCGGGCCATCCTCTGATCTCCCCTTAGGGAGCCGACTGTTCCATTATCCCTCTCAAACTTAAGCAGCATAAGAGACGGGATTATAACAACCTTGGAATTATTCAGGGTTGGTCGACCCAGAATCATGTTGTAGGCCGAGAGTTCCTCTACTACTAGGAACCGGACTACCATGTGTCGTCCTTCCCCTTTCTCGCCCAGGCGAATGGGTAGATCTACTCGTCCCAGTGGGTGGACGACTCCTCCTCCAAACCCTATTAAAGGGTGGGAGGCCGGATGTATGCAGTCCGTCTGATATTTCAGTTTTGACAGACATTTGCTGCTGATGAGATCTGAGGAGCTCCCGGTATCTATGAGGATTTGGCCAACTCTCTGGTTGGCCACTTTACATTCAATAACGAGAGGGTCGTCATGCGGCCCCCTTATTCCTCCTAGATCCTCTTCAGTGATGACAATCTCAGGAAATGTATATTTGGACGGCCGTTTTTGGTGAACGGAATTTACATCTAACCGCCTTATATTATCTTTGTTGCCCCTAATAGTGGGGCCGCCTCCTGAGAAGCCGCCTGCAATGGTGTAGACGACTGCATCATCTGTATCGGAACTGTCGGCCTGTTGATTCTTTTTGGCCGACTGCTTTTTTGAGGAAGTGTTCCCCGTAGATTTCTTGACATAAGTGTCAAGATCACCTTGATCAGCCAAGCGGTCTAGGTACCGCATGAGACTGATGCAGTCATTGGTGTGATGACCAACGTCATCATGATAAGCACAGATTTTGTCTTGGCTCCGGTTGCTTGCAGAACCCTTCATGGGGAGCGGCTTCTCAATTGAGAACCGTCCCTTTATTTCTTTTAGGATAAACTGGTTATCCTTGTTAAACACATATTTTGGGGAGTATGGTTTGAATTCTTTTTTCTTTTTCTGGGTCGGCTGTTTAGAGGAGTCAGCCGCCCAGACCTCTTTTCTTTTCTCATCTTTGTTGGACGACTGTTTCTGTCGTCCCTCTCTTTTGTCGAACCTCTTCCCGTCCGACTGTTTTATCGTACACAGATCAGTCGCCTGTATATAGGCTTCTGCTTCAATCAAGGCCTCTTGAAGAGTCGCCACCCTTTTTCGAACTAAATCAAATTTGAAGGTAGACCCGTCTTTGAGACCTCTAAAAAAGTCAGTATAAGCTACCTCATCCGGTAACCCTTGAATCTGTATTCTCATCAGGTTGAACCGCCTGATGTAAGAACGAAGCCCCTCCTTCTCGCCCTGCTGAATTGTTCCCAAATCAAGGGTCGTTTTCTTCGCAGGGATGTTCATAGCGAAGTTGGAGGAAAATAAGTAAGCAAGCGTCCTGAAGCTGTTTACACAACCAGTCGGCAGGTTGCCGAACCATTGCTGTGCAATTCCCTTGAGAGTCGCTGGGAAACACTTGCACCAAGTGGGATCATCCAACCCTTGAAGGTACATCAGGTTGGTGAATGCCATCAGATGGTCTTCTGGGTTAGTAGTGCCGTCATAGGCGCCTACTAGAACATTTTTTACTTTGGCCGGCTGAGCGGCTTCAGTAATTTCCTTGGAGAAGGCCGACGGCTGTTCACCAAGTCTAAGCAGCCGTAGCTGCCAGTCCATAGGTTGGACGTTTTTTGCTGCAGGTCCACCAAATGGAGGTGGCTGCATAAAATACTGTTGCGGCACAAATGGTAAGTTTGGTACCGCCTGGGCACTATGAAAGCCGGACTGACGGGAGGTGCCGCCTGACTGACTCTCATGGTACGACTGAGTATGCCTCATCGAGGCATTTCGCAAACTGTCCTGAAAATTTGAAGTAGAAGCCGACTCTGATAATCGGTCACTCTTCTTCTGCTCTAGCAGGTGCCGAGCATCTGTGAACGTTTGCTTTGACCCGTCCGCCTGAATATGACGAACCGGTTTCCTATTTCCCGTAGGATAACGGAGTTTTGTGAAATCAAGAGCAGGTGGCTCCCGCTTCTTGGATTTAGGATGGGGAGTCGCCTCTCGCCCTTGAACTGGCTTCCTCTTCAGTGAAGTGGAAGGTTTCTTGGCCGACTGCTCTTTGACTGAAGCAGGCGGTTTTTTGTTGATCAACTCTTGAATCTCTCCCTTGAAGTCCCTCATAAAGGTCATGAGTTCGTTCCTTGTGATGGGAGCAGACCCATCAGTCGGCTGTTGCCGAGCAAGCGGTGCGCCTGCTGGCTCGCTTCCTGTTTGAAGATGCTCCCGTTCCCTCCTTTCGGTATGACGGGTACGTCGGGCCCTTAGGGTCCCGTCTGGAGCTGTATGAGTTTCAACTTCAAATTCACTTTCGGTATCATGGTCCGACTGAACTTGAGGGTCGTCTAGGGGACGCCTCTCTTCTGGAGTCGGTACAGACTTGGATGCCATCTCTGAAGTACTCTCCCCACAGACGGCGCCAAATGTTTCGGGGTTTTCTGATGTCCTGCGGGAGAGTTACAATTCCGAGACTGGAACCGGACGCCTGTACCTGCAAAATAACAGAGACTCCTGAGAGCTCCGCCTCCAACGGTCAAGTTAGTACCTGATTAAGGAGTGATTAATACAGAAATTAAAGTAATAAGATCTCTCTAGGTGAGAGTGCTTAGTGTCGGTAATCTGCGTCGTTAGCGAGATTAGCCGGTTGTTGGTGTTCCGTAATATCTCTGTTCTTCTCTGCTTGATTCTTTGATTCTTCCAATTACCTAACTAATGAGGATTAATTAAGTATTTATAGCCTTGAGAAGCGTGCCACTCTCTAGGTTTAAGGTAAACCTAGGGCTGATCGGGCCTCTAGACTGGATTGGGCCTTGATGGCCAGTTTTCCCATTTGGCATGGGTGGACACGTGGCGTGTCTAAATTGGTCCGTAGAGGACGTATCTGTGATTGACACGTGGCAGGCTCCTGTTGGCCTTCGTGAAGGACACGTGGCGGAACCTGGTTGGTCCACTTGTCAGACGGTGATTGGTGGATAAAAATCCCCTAATCAGAACATAATAATCATTTATTTGTTCTTGCCTTAGCTTAAAAGGTCTTTAAACAAAGCATATGATCTTACAACTAATGTATTACCACTTGCTTCATTCTAAGCTTGTAAGTCAATAACTGAGCTTATCTTCAATAGTTTGAGGTCATTTTCAAAGTGGAACACTCAAGCAGTATCTAATACTTGTGTAGATAATAATTTTCTAAGTTAATTAGAATAACATGAACTCTTTAACAGAAATTGAATCTTATTCTTTTTCTTTGCTCCTCGATTCCTATAATTCTTATAATACTTTATCTTATAATACAGCATAATTTCTTTAAGAATCTTTGACTTTTATACTCTGTTAGGCATAATTAAGCATCTAATGCGCCGTATAACAAAGTTCCATCTTTTCCCTTAATTCGTACTTTAATTAATACATCAATGAGTTGTACTCGCCCGCTTATAAAGATAAAAGATCGATATGTTGGTTGTTAAGCATTGACAATTTTGAGTTTCCAACTCAATATTTCATGTCTATCAAAACTACCTAGTATTTTGAATACATGATGTCCAAAGGTCCTTTCGAACTTATAAAAGTCATTTATGAGAATTGTATTTTTAGAATTGTCTTTCCTTTCTTTGAGAACCATTCTCAAAGATTTCCTTTACCAATCATGGAAAACAATATTGTTTGATTTGGAATTCTACAAATATAAGCGCAATGTATAACCATTTATCAAGTAAATAACATAATAAGTTTGAAAATTAAAAAGTATTCATGCAAATTTTCAATCTTATTAAATTTCTTATCCACGCATTAAATTTATCCCCATTTGGCGAGAATAAGTCGATTCCAAGATCCAAAGAACAAAGAGTGGTTAAGCATGCTTTGGCTTGTCTTAACACTCAATCTCCTAAGGTAAGCAACTCTTTGCTAATGGCTCCAAGAAACTCTTGGTTGGATACATCGTCGCATCTAATGCTCTCTTAACAACTTTTCCACTTTGTCACGACATGTTAGAACTCCATCACTCATATCGTTGAGTATAACCAAAACTAACTTGTATGCGATGTCTTGCCTTGGCAAACCCATCAACATACCTTACGTATCCTAGGGAAAAATAGTGATTCCTCGCTTTGGAGTAGCCCATCACTACTCTCAATAGGTCTATAAGTGTTGTTTGGAATGAAAAAATTTACTCAATATTTTATGGACCTAAGGTTTCTATGTTGGTTGATTTAAGTTAACTTAATTAATCATCACAACATTCGAAATCCTAAACATGCATCTAACATATAATTCATATATATATATACTCATAAATATATATCGAAAACATAAATAAAGATGCATTTGGAAACTAGCATGACCCCTTAAATCTTCAAGGGATGTCTTTTGCAATTTCATGGCTTCGTCTTTCAAGAACCTCGGTCTTCAAGACATTACCATAATAAAAATACTAGTATCTAAAATTAGGACTAATCTAAATATTAAGGTACAAAAATACTCAACGGTTCGTAAGCCGTATTTAAATTTACAAAAACATATCATAGATTGTAGTCCGTATTTTCTATCCTAATCGGGCTCCGCAAGTTGCCATTTTATAAACCTTGTGAGAGAATATACATTCCATTCATCCATTCACTATTTGTGAATGGCCCATGCAATTTACAACGATAAAACAAGTAACAATGCATAAAACGAGTGTAAACTAGTAACTAATTTAGGTCATTAATCCAATTAACATGCCTAACTAAAACTAGTCAAAGATGTTTAATTGATTATGTAATTTAGCGCAATTAATAATTGAACCTACCACTAAATTGTGCATCCATCTTAATTACTCCCTTCGTGTTTTTGTTAAGTGTTACACTTTTCATTTCCGGCCGTATTTTTTAAGTGTTACACTTCCTATTGGCAAAATGCTACATTAAAATATTATATCTCTCTCCTCTCATGGTCTCCACCCAAACCCACTACTACCTTTTTATTATATCTTTCCTCTCACATTCATTACTTTTCAATAAACTATAACCCCACTATCTCTCTTTTATAATTTTTTGATACTCCAACTATCCCACTTACCTCTTATTATATATATGTCAATTAAATTGCCTAAAACTATGTGTCGGTTAAAGTGTAACACTTAAGAAAACACTGACAGAGTAATCCAATTAATTAAGTCGGTAAACCCAATTATTTGCCAAAATTAACTTTTGCAAATGCCGCTCAAAAAACCGAGACCTAGCCTCCAACATTTATTTAAATAATTAAAACCAAATAAATTAATAAAACAATTAAAAACGACAAAATTAAGCACAAAAAAAAGCGTAGTCCAAAATGTCCAAATGCATAGCACCAAGACTTGGAGTGCTTAACACATTACTTCGCAAGCAATACCTACCATACTAACCCCCAGTAAACACCAACGTACATACACATACATAGTACGCCCCGCACCACAAGGCTTGACTACACGCAAGCAACAACGAGCAGCCGAGCCATAGCATAGCAGCCCACACATGGTCGGCTTGCTGCCACACCATGGTGTTGCTGCTGCCACTGCTTGGCAGCCTTGCTTGCTGGTTGTGGCAGCAGCCACGCATGGCTGCACCAACGCCAAGGGCTGTGTTAGAATCCAACCTCTTTATTATGTATTCTACTTTATTTTCCTTGTATTTTTCCTTATGTAATGTCTCTTTAGTCTTTCTTTTTACTTTCTAGGCTCTAGGGAGAATTGTTGTGTTACTGTCATTTCAACGTTCACTAGTAATTCTCTACTAATGCAATCTAAAACTCTTTAGGGAGCGAATGGTTATTCAATCAAAGCTCTCTACCCCTTTGCTATTTCTTTAAGACTTGTGTGTTATTTAAGCCTTTATAGATATTGTGCTTGCCTTGTTTTAAATCATCCCCCACCAAACCAAGAGACCCCAGAGACGCCCTCATCTCGTCAGTTCCGCTTGTGCCCGCTTTGAAGTATCGATCGTCACAATCCCCGACTCCGCACTCGTTGTCATCGTGTTCCCTCTTGAGACATCCTAGGTCTGTGTTGCTGTGTGCTCACGAACCTCCCTTGCTTTAGGCTTGCGTCCTTGTCGCCAATAGCTAGAGCGCGCCGCACAATCCGGTGTTGAAACACTCGGACCTTTACAGTTGGTATCAGAGCCAGGTTTGCCTTAGAGATGGCAGAAGAAGGAGAGATGCATGAATACACATTTGAGGAACGACTTGCTTGGCTTGAAGGAAAGTCTGAACATTGGGCTATGCTCGAAGAAAGGTTGCCCAAACTCGAGGATATTGTGATAAAACAAGCCGAAAAATGGAGAGGCTTGCAGCAACCGTGGATGGGTTAACGGAGCAACTTAACTTCATGCAAGGCTTTGCTGATGAAGCACAAGACAAATGTGCAACCCTAATGCGTGCCCAAAGAGGGCTCGGGGGAAGTGGAGGTGCCAAGATAAAACCTCCCAAGCCCCGAACCTTTAATGGCACGAGAGATTCAAAGGAAGTTGATAACTTCATTTTCGACATGGATCAATACTTCTGCGTCTGTCAGTTGGAGAACGAGCTAAAAGATGATACCGCCACTATGTATATGGTGGATGATGCAAAGCTTTGGTGGCGCACCAAGTACGCTGACATCCAAGCTAAGAGGACGTCGGTGGATACTTGGGAGGATCTGAAGAAAGAGCTGATAGCCCAATTTTATCCCGAGAATGCCGAGTTTGTTGCTCGCACCAAGCTCGCTGCCTTGCAGCATAAGGAATCCGTCCGGGAGTATGTCAAAGAATTTTCAGCGTGCATGTTGGAGATCCACAACATGTCTGAGGAAGATCGCCTATTCAAATTTGTGTGTGGTCTGAAGGAGTGAGCCCAAAGAGAAATTTGGCGCCGGAAGATTGATATTTTATCGGGAGCCATTGCTGCAGCTGAAAGGCTGATGGACTACTCGTTACAGAAAGCGCAAAGTATAAAGAAAGGGAATAGTGGGCCGACACCGAACCCTCCTAGAAACTCGAGACATGGTTCGCAAGTGAGCTCCAACAACTCGAACAATAGATACAACAAGAGTGGGGGAGAAGACTTTCGGAAGAGTGGATCTTCTTCCTTCTCTAGTAGAGGAAGCACCCCTAGTTCATCTTCGGCAGCCAGGCCATTGACGTGTATCCTTTGTCGAGGACCACACAAGTGGTTTGAGTGTCGACACAAGGGAGAAATTGACAATCTCTAAAAGAAATTATCCTCCATGTGCTTAGAAACGCCTGAGGTTGAAGAAGCCGATGAGATAGAACCTAGTGAAGGAGAACATTCAAGACTGGTGCCATTCGTATGATGTGTACTATGGGAAGAGAGGTCTCTGAGGGCCAACCCAAAAACCGTTGCGCCAATGGATGACTTCATCTTGGTGCTCGGCAAGGACTTCTTACACTCTAGTAAGGCAGTCCCGATGCCGCACCTTAGATCTATTCTTGTGCCCGGGCAGCAACCATGTCTCCTCAGAACATGCGATCCTGGAAAAGGGCTGAAGGGGCCCCTCCTTTCAGCAATGCAATTGGAGAAGGGGTTGAAGAGGAACGAGCCCACGTTCCTCGCAACACTTTCCACTAAGGAAGATGAAGCAAGTGGAGACCATCCTCCTACAATTGCCGAGATACTAATAGAGTTCCAGGATCTCCTCCCGAAAGATCTACCAAAAGTTCTCCCACCTAGAAGGACGGTGGACCATGAGATCGAGCTGGTTCCAGGGGCGAAACCCCCAGCACGAAGCCGTTATCGCATGGCTCCCCCGGAATTGGCCGAACTCTGGAGACAATTGGAGTATTTTCTTGAGGCAGGCTTCATCCTCCCATCAAAGGCTTGTTAAAGGGCCCCTCTGCTTTTTCAGAAGAAACAAGATGGGAGTCTTCAATTGTGCATCGACTACCGAGCATTAAATAAGGTTACGGTGCGCAATCACTACCCTATCCCTTTGTTGGCGAATTTGTTCGATCAGTTAGGGGATTCAGTGTATTTTACAAAGCTAGACTTGAAGTCTGGTTACCACCAAGTTCGCATTGCCGAAGGAGATGAACCAAAAACTACTTGTGTGACGAGATACGGGGCATACGAATGGTTAGTCATGTCCTTCGGCTTGAAAAATGCACTTGCTACGTTCTGTACTCTGATGAACCAAGTATTCCGAGAATACTTAGACAAATTTGTGGTCGTGTACCTTGATGACATTGTTGTCTACATCAAGACTTTGGAAGAGCACCTCGAGAACCTAAGATTTGTATTCGAGAAGTTGAGAGAACATCACCTGTTTGTGAAACGAGAAAAGTGTGTCTTTGCGCAGGAAGAAGTCGGATTTCTTGGACACTTTGTGGGGAAGGGTCGATTAAGGATGGACCCAAAGAAGATATGTGTTGTTCGCGATTGGCAAGATCCCAAGAACCCCTCTCAGTTGCGATCCTTTCTAGGACTGGCGAACTATTATAGAAGGTTTATCAAGGGATACTCGGAGATCGCAAGTCCTCTCGCCGACCTATTGAGGAAAGAAAGTGGTTGGGAATGGTCAGGGACACAGAAGGAAGCTTTCCAGAAGTTGAAAGAAGCAGTGGTGAAGGAGCTGGTCCTTGCCCTTCCAGACATCACCAAACCATTTGTGGTCGAGACGAATGCTTCAGATTTTGCTTTAGGAGGAGTGCTCCTCTAAGAAGGCATCCTATTGCTTTCGAAAGCAGGAAACTGAATAATGTTGAGAGGAGGTACGCGGCACAGGAAAAGGAGATACTAGCCATTGTGCACTACCTAAGAGGATGGAGGCACTACTTGTTGGGATCAAAGTTCACCGTCCGCACAGACACAACGCGGCGAGTCACTTTCTCACCCAACCCAAGCTGACAGGAAAACAAGCTCGGTGGCAAGAGGCCTTAGCCGACTTTGACGTGGAGCTCACTTATAGAACGGGATCCAGCAATAGAGTTGTCGATGCCCTGAGTAGGCATGCCGATCTTGCTGCGATGTACAAGTTAGCGCCAATGACTGCAAGCAGCATTGCCACATCCGTTAGAGATCAAGTTCGTGCTTATCTCCCAGATGATCCGATGACAAAAACCATAACAAGGATGATTGAAGAAGGGAAGACTAGACGCTTTTGGTTGGACGATGGCCTCATCTTCACCAAAGGTACAAAGCTTTTCATCCCTAAAGCAGGAGGATTGAGAAAAATGTTGTTGAAAGAAAGCCATGATACGCTGTGGGCAGGGCACCCAGGTTGGCAGAGAACCCTCAGTCTACTCACGATGGGGTACTACTAGCCAGGAATGAAGGAAGACGTGATGAGCTACACCAAAACTTGCCTTGTGTGCCAGCAAGACAAGGTTGACAGACAGAAGCCCGGGGGCCTCCTTGAACCGCTTCTTGTACCCACTCGACCTTGGGAGAGTGTGTCAATGGACTTCATTAGTGGCCTCCCGAAGGTGGACAAGTTCTCTTCTATCATGGTGGTGATAGACAGGTTCTCCAAATATTCCATGTTCGTACCCATACAGAAGGCTTGTGCAGCAGAAGAAACGGCATCGCTCTTCTTTAAACATATTGTGAAGTACTTGGGATCGCCAAAGAGCATAGTGAGCGATAGGGATACCAAATTCACGAGCATATTTTGGTCTGAGCTATTCCAAATGATGGGTTCAGATCTCAACATGTCGTCAAGCCACCACCCTCAATCTGATGGATAGACAGAGAGATTCAATGGGCTTCTTGAAGAATACTTGCGCCACTTTGTGAGCGCCAACCAGAAAGATTGGGTGAGACTTTTAGACGTAGCACAACTTTGCTTCAACTCCCAAAAGAGTTCTTCCTCCAACAAAAGCCCCTTTGAGATGATCACGGGTCAACAACCTCTCCTCCCGCACACAGTGGCTGACTAGGAGGGCGGTAGGAGCGATCAGGCTCGAGATTTTACAAGAGAGTTGAAGCAAAACACTGACATTGAGAAAGCCTACCTAGAGCGAGCATCGCGCCGGATGAAGAAATGGGCTGATCAAAATAGAAGGTCGATAGATTTTACAATTGGTGACATGGTGATGGTGAAGTCTTACCAGAACAGCTGAAATTTCTCAGAGGAAGAGATCGTCGTCTGATTCGGAAATACGAAGGCCCCATTCGCATCACTAAACGGATTGGGAAGGATGCATAAAAGGTTGAACCGCCTGCGTGGATGAGGGTTCACCCCCTCTTCCACATTAGTCGTCTCAAATCCTACCATCCAGATCCCGACGACAGCAACCGCAATGTCAGCTACCGCGCCAACATCAGAACAAGGACAAGAGCCACCCCTACAACAGAAGACTGAAGCTTCTAGGATCTTTAGTGTATGTTTTGTAAGTCAACGAGGATGTCGACGGCTTAAGTAGGGGAGGATGTTAGAATCCAACCTCTTTATTAGGTATTCTACTTTATTTTCCTTGTATTTTCCCTTATGTAATGTCTCTTTAGTCTTTCTTTTTACTTTCTAGGCTCTAGGGAGAATTATTGTGTTATTGTCATTTCAACGTTCACTTGTAATTCTCTACTAATGCAATCTAAAGCTCTTTAGGGAGCGAATGGTTATTCAATCAAAGCTCCCTACCCCTTTGCTATTGCTTTGAGACTTGTGTGTTGTTTAAGCCTTTATAAATATTGTGCTTGCCTTGTTTTAAATCATCCCCCACCAAACCAAGAGACCCCAAAGACGCCCTCATCTCGTCGGTTCCGCTTGTGCCCACTTCGAAGTATCGGCCGTCACAAGCCCCGACTTTACACTCGTTGTCATCTTGTGCCCTCTTGAGACACCCTAGGTCCGTGTTGTTGTGTGCTCACGAACCTCCCTTGCTTTAGGCTTGTGTCCTTGTCGCCAATAGATGAGAGCACGCTGCACGATCCGGTGTTGAAACACTCGGACCGTGACACATTGGAAGCCACATGCAGGCTGCTATGCAGCCCGGCTCGCCAAGGGGCTTTTTGCCCTCAATTTCAGTGCAAAAACACGAGTTTTGAACCCCATTTTTGCGTGACTATTAATTAGTTCCAAATTAATTTTGGAATTAATAAAATTGAGCTCAAATGAAAAATTAAACAAGTCGAACTTTAATTAAAATACATAAGAGGTGCATACAACCAAAGTTATTTTCAAGAACCATTCTTTAATAAAATTGGTTTAACTTGGTGCAATAAAATAATAAGGCCAAAAACTCACTATTAATTTAATTAATTTAAATTAATCATGAGATTTTGAAATATTAAAAGGGAGTTGGAAACATGAACACAAGTTCAATAATAATTCCAACTTTAATACTTGTGAATCATTGAAAAACTATATCTTCCAATAAGAAGATAAATGAAATTTCTATCACAAGATCCAGACTTTATGATTCCAATCAACTAAATACATGATTAAATCAAAAGTTCAACCAAAAATTCACGGAATTTAGTAACTCAAAGTTTCAATCACTTAAAAAATTAAAGATTGAATCTTTAGTACTTAGAAGCAACAAAGAACAAACTTTTCACACTTAATGCAATTAATTTGCAATTATGTGAAAAATAAAATCAAACTTTCAAGCACAACGTACCACCAAGTAATCATGGTTAAAGAGGTTTAAAATTGCATATAAATTAAGAAATGAACCAAATACGTAACCGCCATAAAGATGCAATGAATTTTCAAGGTTAGAAAGACTTAAAAATTTTCGTCGAAACGAAAAATCCCTCGAAAAGTGCATTTCAAGTCGTTTTTTGGCTAAAAACACAGCTTCTTAAAAGGATAAAAACCATTTCTAAAATACCTTTTACACCCAAAACTCACTATTTTTGGGCAAAAATCTGGGTTCGGGGCTGAAATCAGCTCTAACACGGGCTTAAAATTAATAAAACCAAGATACTAATCTAATTAGCAACTTAAAACCAGAAAAACTAAGCCATAAAAACACCTTGAAAAATATGATTATAAAAATAAATGTGCAAGGCTCCGATACCGTTATTGGGTTTCGGTGAGTTCGACCCACCGCGAAAAGAAACTTGAAACCAGAACCAAACTCACAATAATTATAACCATAAACATATTTAACATAAACACAAGACTAAATAAGATATTATTACCTTTGTAGCGTGCTTCGCTCACAAAAACGAGCTCTTACTTGAAAGCCCTTTAGTCCCGCTCACACGGCGACCTCCTTCGAAGTCTACCCGCAACGCAAGCACCGAACTTGGTCTATTTCTTTGGAGTTAGCGAGGCCCGACCTCAAAACCCGAGTAATTAGTGTTCAAAAGTTTTCACACTGTGATTCCTTTTTCAACACTTACTCAAGTAAAGAATTCCCAACTCCCTAGGTTGTTATTTATAAGCATAGGCTCACGAAATTCCCATCATCTTTCCATGTGGGAGATTTTGATTGTTCCAATTTATAATAAATCTAAATTAAAATAAATAAGCAAGCTACTAATAATTCAACAAGTGTCAAGCTCACATGAGGGGTTAGGTGAGGACCATTTGGAGGGGGGGACCAAACTTGCTCCCCACTCCCCTCTTAAAAAGGGGCCAACTTACCTCCTCACTCCCCTCTCGGCTTGCGCCACATGGCAGCCCCACTTGGGCACCAAGGCACCCCAAGTGGGCTTCCATGCCTTGCTACCATTCACTCAGCCCAGCAGGCCATGCACTTGTGTGTAGGCTGCTTGGCCGAGGCCCGCTGCTACCTAGCACGCAAGGCGCGACCATGCTACTGCTAGCTGTTGTGGCATGGCTACTAACCCATGCGCGCACATGGCTGCGGCCAGCCATGCTAGCATAGGTGCGCTAGCACGCACCAACCAGCCTAGGCTCGGTTTGGTGTGCATGCTAGCCACCATGCTAGGCCATATGCCCATAGCACTCGGTTTTCTTGGGGCATTCCGATGCTAGGGGTATTTTGGTAATTTTGTTGATTTATCAGTATTTTTCTTATCTCGTCTTTTATTATTTTTGACTCAACTTTCAACGCTCGGTTTCAACGCTCCAAGCTCGAATTTCTAACGTCTGAACATTAATTACTCGGGTGACTCATTAATTCCTTCCGAATTAATTTGTCGCGTCGGTTCGTTAGTTGCTTAGGTGTGACCTGAAGGGTTTGGTCAAGATTAAGTTGTAATATTAATTACTCATTAATATTACTGATTGGAAGCGGCCTCTAATAAAGCATTCCGAACACTTGACCTCACTGAATAATTAACTTTCTAATAATTTTGAACCCTCTATCGGAATAATACACTTGTTTGAAGGACACCATTCCTTTCAATAAATACCATTTTCAGAATGTGCAATACCATATCAAACATTATCGAGATAAAACGAACATTCATTATCCTTTACTCGAAACTCAAAACCTTTGGCGTCCAACACTGAAATTGAAATAATACTTTCAATAATGTTGGGAACATAAAAACAGTTTTCTAGTTTTAAAACCAGCCCCGAGGGCAAAGACAAACTGAGAGTTCGTACGGATAAGTTGCAATTCTAGCTCCATTGCCGACTCGTGGTTCAACCTCTCCCTTTGCTAGCTTCCTAATGTTCCTTAGTCCCTGAAAATTAGAACAAAGGTGTGAGCCACATCCAGTACGTAATACCCATGATGTTAAGCTAGTGAAGTTTAAGTCTATAACGAATATACCTAATCAAGAAGCAAAGGTTCTGTTCTTCTTATCTTCCTTGAATTTTAGGCAATCTCTCTTCCAATATATGTAGACATATACTTTTGGCCTTCTGTCCCGACAGGAAGTGTAATGACGATAAATAAAATCATTTTCGTGTTGGATTAACGTGAAGAACACTTATGGATACTAATTGAATTACAAGAACATAAAAATAAGTTAGCCTAACCCAAAAGCAAAAGCATTCAGGTCCAATCAACTAATCCCGATCATAACTAGGCTTAAGCCTGAGATCAAACCCTAAAAATGACGTATTTAGAGGCGCCTAGGTTAAAATTGAAGCCGAGATAAATTTGCGCGCATCTCAAAGAGTCGCACTGGTATGGCGAGCGCAACTCACAAGGTTGCGTGTAACACCCAGCGGAACTTCTAGTGATGCGCTTGCGGAAGATTCAGAATTTTATAAAAATATGAAATCGAATCTTACAATAATACCGCGCGCAAGACAACCTGTTACGCTGCTTGTAGTAGCGCAACCAAATCACTTGCGCTGGTGTGTCGCACACTACTCACTCAGATGCGCGCGACACCTAATGCGGCAGAATGCTCAAAACCCTAATTGTATCCCTTCCCTATAAATAGGGGCTTAATACGAGGCTCAAACATAAAGAAAATTAACCTAACACGGTGGCAAAAACCTTTGTGAACTTGTGTGCAACAAAACCCTCTTTTCCTAAACAGTCACCCCTCTTAATATTTGCTACTACGATGGAGGTTCTCGAACAAGGAGGAGTCCATAAGTGTTCTAAACAGAGTTCTAGCAAAGAGAAGTGGTAAATTCCCGAGCACTTAGACCAATCACCTTTATTTTTATTATTTAAAATAACTTTAATTAATTAATTAGCGTTGTTTGATCACTTTAAACAGATTTCTAATTAATCAATTCCCTATAGCATCTTGCGTTAAATAAGAGTAGGATTGAATAATTAATTGTTGAGTGATCACTAAAGCCAAGGCGAATCTTGTTTATTTTGTTCCTCTCACGAATTTGAATTAAATAAAAATAACGACTTTACAATGTAATTTCTATGTGATCAATGTGTGTAACTATAGGGAATATTTCAAGCATTACCCCTATCTTGAACCCCACTGTGATCATACACTTAAGTACAGTGGCGTCCAAAGGGAAAGAAGATAGAGCAAAAGAGTCGTCAACAAGTTTTAGGAACTTGTAAACCGTTCACGAGGTGAAGGTTACACCCCTTAACGATCTAGGAGATCGTCAACTCCAATAGGTCTTGAACCATGACTGGTAGTTCGGGGATGAACGTACAAATCCAACCTAAAAGAGATTGAAGCTGCCCTAATAATAGGCCTATAGT
The DNA here is from genome assembly GCF_001683475.1 of Chenopodium quinoa. Lineage (NCBI taxonomy): Eukaryota > Viridiplantae > Streptophyta > Magnoliopsida > Caryophyllales > Amaranthaceae > Chenopodium > Chenopodium quinoa. The sequence goes on along the minus strand of NW_018742263.1, from coordinate 3,959,359 downwards.
TTATTCTGATCGTATTCATGTGCGCTTTCAGACTAACATGCAATCAATAGGTTTAACCCTAAACCTGTTTACCTATGTTGGTTGAATATTAATGCACAAATAAATCTATTATTGGCGATCACTTGAATTATAAGCAAATTAATCCTAAAAAAGATTATTAATTATCTCATTAAACGTGATTACAAGTACCAATTCCCTTTAAAGATGCGTAAAAGGTGTGATCAAGCAATAAGTAATAAATATAATCAAGCAACATAATAAATCATCATAAATAACAATAATTATAATAATAATCCTAGATCACAAAAATAATCATAATAATGTTAAAGCATAATAATAGCAAGATCCTACAAATGATACTAACAAGATTAATAACAAACCCTAGCATGTCACTAAACAATAAAAATTAAAGCTTTAGCCTTAACATGATACTAACATGAAAGTTAGGAAAGACAATAAAAGGCATCATACTTTTAATCATACTTGATATTAAAGTTACCCTAGACATGATACTAGGAATTATAATAACAACCTAAGCATGATTTCTACATCATAACATCAATATAAACCATTAAAGTACTTACTTGGATGCCTCGTACCTCTTTCTAATAACAAAATACACACGTTAGTAACTACAAGGAAAATAATAAACAACAATTAAATCAAATAATTAAAAGAGAGATTTGGGACCAAACCCTCATAAATTAAAATCTTTCACGTCTAGGGCGAAGGCAACTTCGAACTTGGCTAGGTGTGTCTAGATCTTGTGAATGCACAATTTTGTATGCAAAAGCTAGTTTAGAAAAGACAGAGAGAGAGAGTAACCAAGAGATTCTTGATGAGAGTTGGGTGAAAATAGAGAATTGGTGAATGAAAACAGAGTTTTTAGAAGACTATTTATAGAGAAAATCAACCAAAAAGATTGAAAATCAAAACAGAGTTTTGACGTGCAAAAACGAGGTTAGCGCCAGGCGCTGACATTAGCGTCAGGCGCCAAGCTTAGCGTCAGGCGCTAATGCTGGCGTTTGGCGCTAACTTAATTATTAACGCTTTTTCTTAAAATCATATAGAAATTGACCGTACAGGAGGATAAAATCATATTTTCCTCAAAACATTCTTTTGTTCTGATTAAAACTCTAAAAAGTCAACAAAAGTCAATTTATCAATGCTAATTGAATTAGGAATGAAAATAACCTTCTAGAATAATCTAGAAGACTAAAACCATTCCTAATTGCATTAGGAATGATAAATCCATATTAGGCACTCCCCTAGATCATTAGGCCGCATATAAGGCTCAAACCAGGCCCAGTTTAGTAATTTGGCCATAACTTCCTCAATATTCATCGGAATTGGGCTTATAATATATCGTCGGAAAGCTCTTTTCAAGCCCTATCCAACTACACTACTATTGGACCATATCATGGACTAACCAAACTGAATTGACTGTTTTCTTAAAATAGGTTTTCAAAAACAGAGAGAGGATAAAAGAAATTAAAACTATCCGCAACACTAGAGTTTCCACACTTTCACTTCATTCAATTATGATTCGACGTGAAAGGTACTCATCACTGGGTTTGGTTTTGGAGAGACACAAATGGGTGTCTACAGAAGCCCCCACTTTGACTGAGTTTGGAGAAACGCAAGTTTCAAAAACAAAAGTCAAAGTATCGATAGGGATGGAGAATGATCCAGAATGTTCTACAATCCTAAATCATTCTTGTAACGCCGATACCTGCAAACTAACTTTAGTTAAACAGATAAAAGAGTTAAGAAACGCGTATCTTGCACCGTCGAGCACACGTCTCTGAAAGTAACCTATTTGTTGCTATTTGTCGTTGACAACCTTCCACAATCTAGGGAACGCCATCTTGCTGTTTGTTTTGACGATCTTTCGCAATCTAAGGAACGCCGTCGATCAATGAGGCTACATCTCGAGCTTTTTCTTGAATCATAGTGACAACCTTTCCAATCATAGCAAAAGTCGTCAAAGACCGCCTCATCACCAACCGTCCTTCTCAAATCTCGGTGACAACCTCCACAATCTTAGCGAATGCCTTCGAAGACCGCCCATCTCGTGCTATCTTCTCAAATCTTGGTGACAAACTCCACAATCTTAGCGAAAGTCGTCGAAGACCGCCCATCTCGTGCTATCTTCTCAAATCTTGGTGACAACCTCCACAATCTTAGCGAATGCCGTCAAAGACTGCCCATCTCGTGCTATCTTCTCAAATCTTGGTGGCAACCTCCAACATCTTAGCGAATGCTGTCTAAAAATAACCTCTCTTGAAGTCGTCCTCAGTTGTTGCGATAATGTTCTGAAGAAAACTACCAAAGACCAACGCTTGTCGATCCTTAAAGCTCGCTTGAACTTTGATTTTGCCGGTGCGTCGGCGCTTCTACATCTTGTAAACCAGTATGTCGGTACTTTAAATTGTGAACCTGTATGAACCATTACGTCGGTGCTTTTGAACCAGTATGTCGGTGCTTCTGAACCAGTATGTCGGTGCCTGTGTGATGAGCCAATGTTTTGGCGCTTTAAGCTAAGTGAGATGATCTTTCGTCAGGTCGATCACTTATTTGCAATTGTAATCAAGTCGACTACTCAATCATGTCAAATTGCTTATAGGGGCTAACTGGCGTACCAAGGAACCCAAAATTTCTATTCTAAGAGGCTTCGAGTCTGAAATATCTTTGGCGCCGCGATTTTGCTCCGTCGCCAGACGCTGAAATCTATTGTCATACGCCAGATGTTGTTGTCTTGCGCTGGAGTCGGGTCTTCCCTATTCTGCTCTTGTTGCCGCTGTTCATTGCTCGGTTTCGCTTTGAACTTTTTGGTTGTTTCCTTTCAACCAAATCCGCTCAAATCTTTTGTAAATTAAAGCTCATCATCTCTAATTTACTGATCCATGTAACTCCTCTTATTTTAGAGGAATCTCCTGTGTCATATTCGCGGTTTTTTTGAAAAAATCCGGGAATGTGCCCGCTTGCTAGGATGCACCTGCATTTATATCTTTGACTATAGGACTTTACTTATCTTTCTTTATGGTTGACCTAAGACTTAGTTTTGCTTGACTTGTTGACTTGTCGTGACTCAAGGTATGAACTTGACTCATTGATGACTCACTTCGAGTGACTCATGTGTGCATAGCGTTGACTCAATGTGATAACATGACATGACTCAATGTATACATGAATCGTGTGTTTATTGTTATGTGATTGTGCGACTCAAAAATGCAAAAAGCAAAAAAAAATTGTCATTTTTGTGGAGGGTACCGACTTTCTCCCGAAAAAGAAAGACGCGAAAAAAGAATCAAAGTTTTCGAATGCATGTTGAATGAGCTTAGTCAAATGTTGTTTGATACTATCTCTCAAGATGCAAGGATTAATCCATCCTAGGCTATCTCAATGGTTGAATCAATGATGAAAGTATTTGGGTAACTTAGGCACGGAGGCTAAGCACTTCATACTTCGTGATGCAATGACAATCATGATTGATGAGTGATGTTGATATGACAAGACATGCTTCAACGTTGTGTTAAGATTCCATGACAAAGGGTTCCTAATGGAAGGTATATTTGGTCATGTATATGTGCAGTGTGTGAAAGTGATACTAAAGTTAGGCTGCAAGGGCTAAGTATGTGGGAAAATATTATTTCAAGAAGAGTCAAGTGATGGTGACTCTTTAGGCTAGGTAAGCTAATAATGTAAGGATCAAGCCCCTAAGTCTAGCTCTAAGTAGATAGGGATGAGCCCAGGGGATCCCTTGATATGATCATGGTGTGAGTGTATGAATGTGAATACGAATGCATTTTTAGTACGGCCGCACCTCGATGTGAGGTGGCCTACGTATCCGTTAGGAATCAGGCAGAACGTAGCTCTAGCCGAACCTTGCACAAGTGTATGTATACCTCAAAAAGGTCTTTTTAAGGGTTGTAACGTGGTTAGGCTAAAGGCTTGAAGAAGAAGGGGATAAAGGCTCAAAATCCTCGATAAGTCCCCAAGGTGTGCAACCTCGCTTTTGAATCTTTGCATTTTTTTATGCTTGAGTTTCTACTCTTTTTTAGCTCTTTATTTTTTTATTTTTGATCTCTTTTTTTTTTGCTTTTGCATTTTTTTTATTTATATAAGTGTGGGCAATCCCGATCATGCGGTTTATCACTCACTTGGCATTCATGTTTCTCAGGCACGGTACCGAGCACTCAATAAAAGACGCAATCTGAGACGTGTACTTATCAAAGACATTTTCATGTCAAAGACATTGGAACACTTACCCTTTTTGTACACTTTTATTTATTTTGATCTTTTGAAATTGCATAAGTTACACACCATCCCATCCCAAGGTTAGGTAGATATGGGTTGAAGAAGAATGGTCTATCATTAGACGAGGCTCAAAGTGGTTTATCAAAAAAAGGATTGTATATTTGAAGGGTGAAAGGTAATATGATGTGGCTACAAGGGGTGCCTCAAATCATCGATATACCTTGTACTTAATTTGGCATGGATTTTTTTTTTTTTTAATGTAATGTAATGAAATGATCATATGCAAGAAAATAAATGCTCATTTTATTAAAAGGAAAAAAGAAAGAATCTACAAAATTAATCTAAGGGGAATAAAAAGATGTCTATGCTAGACTTATTGGGGAAAGGGCAAAAAAGAAATAGAAAAAGAGGTCACGAAATCTTGTCGTTGAAGCTCGCCTCTTGTCTTGTGTTGTTTGCTTTATCATCACTCGCTCTTCTTGTTAACTGGAGGCATGGGAAGCTTGTTATTATCAATAAAATGTTGGATAGCCTCCTTTAGCTTCCAACAGCTCTCAATAGCATGACCCCTACCTTGATGGTACTTGTAGTGTTCATCTAAATTCTAAGTAGGCAATCTCTTTTTAGGTGCGGGATCTTGAATAGGTCCAATGGGAGTAATGAGTCCCTTGGCATGGAGTCGATCGAAGGCAGTATCGTAGCTCATCCCAATGGGGGTGAAGTGGGTCCTTAGTTGCTTCTTAGATCCTTGGTTATCCATGGCTAAAACTTCACTGAGATCAAAGGTACTAACATTATTACTAGAGTGGGAGTTTTTGGAAGAAGAAGGATTGTCGTTCTTTTTTCCTTTCCATCCACCGTGGTTACTATTTTTAGTAGCTTTTTTCTTTGCGAGGTCGTCTTCGATCTCGATACCTATGTCATAGACGGCTCTGAAAGTATTCAAGTTGTGTTGATATTTTAAGTGCTTTGAATACTTTTCTTGGAGATTCTTGATAAACATCCTCACAGACTCCTTTTCGGTGGGGACCTCAATCATCTTAGTGGAAGTTTCCCTCCACTTATTGAAGAAAGAAGTAAAGCCTTCATTCTCTTTTTGTCTTAGCATTTCAAGTTGTCTATAATCAGTTTCGACTTGGATATTGCATTTATACCTAACAATGAAAGCGTTTACCATCGATTCCCTAGTAGAGGTTTTTTCTTTGTCCAAGGAGAAGAACCATTGTTGACAAACGGTTTCAAGAGATAAGGAAAACAAGAAATGAAAGACTTTCTTATCAATCCTTTTAATGTTCATCATAGTTTCAAAGACTCTTAAGTGAAGATAAGGATTATCTGTTGCCTTGAATTTTGGGATGTCGTTGGCATTGAACTTATGCGGAAGAAGTTCTTTGTCCACCAAGACCCCTTGTGAACTAATGCCTTGAAACTTGTAATCACCAAATAGCTTGCTCAAGCTTTCTTGTATGAGGTCAATCTGTTGTTGCTTCATAGGGTCATTGATTTTGAGGGTTAAAACCTTCAATGCCTCAGTCACGGTAGCCAATTGATTCTTAAGTTCGTTGACTTCTTCTTGAGTTGCCATTATCTTTTTAGCTTTCCTCTTTTAACGAATGGGTTTATCAAAAAGTAAGAATTGAATAAAGAGGTTGTCCTTGATTAATCGCCCTTCTCTCCTTGACCAAGTACTGTGGAAAAGGAATTTGGGGATATTCATTGTTAATTATTTGACTCAAACTCTATTCAACATGCAATGGATGGAGGAAGTGAAGAAAGATGATTATGATGTGAAGAAAAATGATGTAGATGGAGAGATATGAAGAAATTAGAAAATAGAATGTACCCCAACTCAAACACTACGTGAAAAAATGAATTTGGCACCGGTTCAAACCCGGCCTAAGGCACCGGTTTGAACCGGTGCCAATGTGGGGGGTGCCAAAAAGGGGTTTAAAAAGGCACCGGTTCAAACCGGTTCCATAACTTGAAATAGGCACCGGTTAACCGGTGCCAAAAGTGCCAAATATTATAATTTTTTTTCTGTTTTTTAGAACATCAAACAATCAAAATTCTTGACTTAAATTATTTAGAACATCAAAATATAGATCGAATTTCAATCAACATAATCAAAAATTTACAATATATAATCAAAACAATTTTACAATATAGATCAATACAATAGTAGTTCAATTACAACGTATAAAAAAATTTACAATATAAATAAAAAAATAAACTCAATATTCTTCAGTCTTGATTCTTCCATTTAAGATCTAACTCAAGATACCTGCACCAATTAAAGCAAAAAAAATTATTAATATAATTAAGCTTCCAAAAAAATTAAACCCAGAAAAAAATTTGAAATCGCCAAAAAATTAAATCAAAAAATACCCAGAAATAAAAAAAACCCAAATAAAAAATACCCAGAAAGAGAAATAAGTTGAAATCGAAAAAAAAATATCAAAATTGAAATGGAAATAAATTGAAATCGAAAAAAACCCAGATAAAAAATATAAATTAAAAACAACACAGAAATCGAAAAACAAAAAATCAAAATCGAAAAAAAATGTATTAAAATCGAATAAACAAGAAACAAAAATCAGAAAAAGAAAAAATTAAAATTAAAATCGAAAACAAAATATATTAAAATCGAATAAACAAAAGCAAAAATCGAAAAAAAAAAATCAAAATCAAACATAAGAAAAAATATAATCCAGAAATCGAAAAATAAAAAATCAAAAATGAAAACAAAATATATTAAAATCGAATAAACAAAAATCGAAAAAAAAATCAAAATTGAAATCAGAAAAAAAATAACCAAGAAATCGATAAACAACAAAACAAAATCGAAAACACAATGTATTAAAATTGAAATAAAAAGAAACAAAAATCAAAATTGAATTCGGAAACAAAATAACCCAGAAATCGAAAAAAAAAATCGAATTAAAATCAAGAAAATATACCCTAACCTTGCTCATGCATGTGTTCGTGGTGGATTAAACCAAAATTTTTTTGATGAAACCCATAAAAAATTAAAGAGAAGAGATGGTGGTGGCGGCGGCTTTGCAGTGGTGTTGTTGTTGTTGTTGCGGTGGTGTTGTTGTTGTTGTTGCGGAGATGTTCGAAGAGAAAGAAAAGAGATTGGGAATGAAGGAGAGCTAGAGGAGAGAGAAGGGAGAGCAGAGGAGAAGGGAGATTAGAGGAGAAAGAAGAGGCGGAGTGGGAGGAGAGAGAAGAGGACAACTGATTTTAGGGTTAGGCTTATAAGAGGCCGAGTTATAAGAAGAGGCCGGTTTTTTTTTTTTAATAATTAAAGGCCCGGTTCACAAAGACACCGGTTCAAACCGGTGGCCTTTATGATTTTGGCACCGGTTTGAAGTGAACCGGTGCCTTTTACTCTGGTTCAGCTTCCCACCAATTTTGTAGGCCATTTTTGGCACCGGTTTGGACTGAACCGGTGCCAATTAGGGGGTGCCTTTTTGATATTTTCTACTAGTGAAATAACGGAAAAAACTGACTCATGCATGAACCTAAGACATGGTCATGGTGACATATACTCAAAGTGTGTGCTAAGACTAATGAGTGTAATGAGTGTAGGTGACATATTAAGACTCTTGTGTAAGACCATGTAGTTAGACTATGTGACTAGACTCAAGCAAAGACTAAGTTAAGACCTCACGTATATATGCATTAAACTAGACAGACTGTGGTATTTTAGTCATAACTTCTGATCTGTGACTCTGATTGGCATGAAACCAACGCCAAATTAAAGATAAAACTCGGGGCTACAGATCCATAGGTTTCACGACTCGTAGTTCTTCATAGAACTCCGTCTATGACCAAAACAAGTTGACGTTTGTGCAATATACGGGAATAAAAATCTGGGTTGAATTAAAGGAACTATGACTAGATTTTAGGTATATTTATTAAATCAAATTAATTAATTAACTAATTAATTAAGCATAGTCCTTTAGTCATTAATTAGTTTATTTAGGCTTAATCACATGTCAAACAAACGGATAGGAAAAACACAGAGTATGCACAAGCAAAGAATGCACAAGTAGTTAAGTAGTCACAATATGATGCATGAGTTTGCAACCTAACCATGGTTCTAGCTCTCTAAAGTTCGGGATATGGGTTAGTCAAAGAGGGTCCATGGTTAATTGTCCGGATGCACCGCGCGGAAGCCTAACCGTGAAGGGTTGGCGCGAGTGGATGGGACACCGCGAGTTTAGAAAAACTCGCTTCCATGGTTTGGTGAATTCAACATTCTCGGATGTACTCTTTGTTGCACAGAGCGTTCAATCAGGTAGATGGAGCATGAATTCCCAGAGGGTTATGTCCATATGTAGAACACATATGGGTTTCAGAAAAGTGAGAAAAACTCAATCAGGAAGTAGGATCGAGCAAACAATGCTAAAAACTGGTCGAAATTAGAACGCATATTTCTGGCTCGGTATTGGAAGAACTTGACACCAGCAAACAGAGGCTGGCGCCAGCTTTTGGCTTGCGCCAGCTTTTGCTTTAGCGCCTGGCGACAGACGCTGTCGTCTGACGCTAAAGTCAAAATACTTGCGCTAATCTTTGTTCGCTGACGCTAGTTCCTACATGCCTCAGCAGCTTTCTGTGCTCGATAAAATATTCCAGTTTCGCGCAGTGTTATTTCGATCCTAGTTGTGAAAGATATTCCTCAAATTTCCTACGTGTAAAAATCCTATGTTCTAACTCAGTACGGATGGTCTTTCCAATGAGATCTTTTTTATGCATATGACAATAATGTTAATCAAAATTACACACATGATAGAACTTTTCGAGTCTCATCCACTCTTTCTAAATCATTGCCGAAATAAATTTCAAGAATTAAAATAGAAATCCTCCCTAGCGGAGTCGCAAAAAATTGTAGGGAATATTTCATGCATTACCCCTATCTTGAACCCCACTGTGATTATACATTTAAGTGCGGTGGCGTCCAAAGGGAAAGAAGATAGAGCAAAAGAGTCGCCTACAAGTTTTAAGAACTTGTAAACCGTTCACGAGTTGAAGGTTACACCCCTTAACGATCCAGGAGATCGTCAACTCCAATAGGTCTTGAACCATGACTGGTAGTTCGGGGATGAAGGTACAAATCCAACCTAAAAGAGATTGAAGCTGCCCTAATAATAGGCCTCTAATTTATTCTGATCGTATTCATGTGCGCTTTCTGACTAACATGCAATCAATAGGTTTAACCCTAAACCTGTTTACCTATGTTGGTTGAATATTAATGCACAAATAAATCTATTATTGGCTATCACTTGAATTATAATCAAATTAACCCTAAACAAGATTATTAATTATCTCATTAAGAGTGATTACAAGTACCAATTCCCTTTAAACATGCGTAAATGGTGTGATCAAGCAATAAGTAATAAATATAATCAAGCAACATAATAAATCATCATAAATAACAATAATTATAATAATAATCCTAGATCATAAAAATAATCATAATAATGTTAAAACATAATAATAGCAAGATCATAGGCATGATACTAACAAGATTAATAACAAACCCTAGCGTATCACTAAGTAATAAAAACCAAAGCTTTAGCCCTAACATGATACTAACATGAAAATTAGGAAAGACAATAAAAGGCATCATACTTTTAATCATACTTGATATTAAAGTTACCCTAGACATGATACTAGGAATTATAATAACAACCTAAGTATTATTTCTACATCATAACATCAATATAAACCATTAAAGTACTTACTTGGATGCCTCGTACCTCTTTCTAACAACAAAATACACACGTTAGTAACTTCAAGGAAAATAATAAACAACAATTAAATTAAATAATTGAAAGAGAGATTTGGGACCAACCCCTCATAAATTAAAACCTTTCACGTCTAGGGCAAAGGCAACTTCGAACTTGGCTAGGTGTGTCTAGATCTTGTGAATGCGGAAATTTGTATGCAAAAGCTAGTTTAGAAAAGAGAGAGAGAGAGTAATCAAGAGATTATTGATGGGAGTTGGGTGAAAATAGAGAATTGGTGAATGAAAACGGAATTTTTAGAAGACTATTTATTGAGAAAATCAGCCAAAAAGATAGAAAATCAAAACAGAGTTCTGACGTGCAAAAACGAGGTTAGCGCCAGACGCTGACATTAGCGCCAGGCGCCAAGCTTAGCGTCAGGCGCTAATGCTGGCGTTTGGCGCTAACTTAATTATTGACGCGTTTTCTTAAAACCAGATAGAAATTGACCGTACAGGAGGATAAAATCATATTTTTCTCAAAAACATTCTTTTATTCTGATTAAAACTCTAAAAAGTCAACAAAAGTCAATTTATCAATGCTAATTGAATTAGAAATGAAAATAACCTTCTAGAAGAATCTAGAAGACTATTCTTAATTGCATTAGGAATGATAAATACTTATTAGGCCCTCCCCTAGATCATTGGGCAGCATATAAGGCTCAAACTAGGCCCAGTTTAGTAATTTGGCCATAACTTCCTCAATATTCATCGGAATTGGGCTTATAATATATCGTTGGATAGCTCTTTTCAAACTCTATCCAACTACATTACTATTGGACCCATATCATGGACCAACCAAACTGGATTGGCTGTTTTCTTAAAATAGGTTTTCAAAAACAGAGAGAGGAGAAAAGAAATTAAAACGATCCGCAACACTAGACTTTCCACACTTTCACTTCATTCGATTTTGATTCGACATGAAAGGTACTCATCACTGGGTTTGGTTTTGGGGAGATACAAATGGGTGTGTACAGTAAATAAAATCAACTAACTTAGTTTTAGGTATCACGTTGCATATATTGTTTGGTAATGAAATTGTGAAAAAGGAAGAGCTAGTAGAGGCCGTAACTAGGGCTAGAATAGCGATTCCTCCCTAAAAGGAACGTTATTTTAGTACCCTCGCTCCCGAACTCATTGCTGGTTTATGTAGACAAATTTGGGCATGGGTAAACTTACGATTCGTGTTAGTTATCCCTTGAACTCCACTTGGAAGAAAGGCATGAACGAAGTTTATGAATTTTCCTAAAACTCATTGACGACTACTACTTATTTCTTACAAAAAAACGTGATGAGAGTATTAGTTCTAATTCAAGGTCTCCCAAACGAAGAATTTAAATCATAATACACCCTAACAAGTGTAAAGTCCTAAGCTTTTAAAGGGCCATGGGCATCTAATGAGAAAGATCTCTTACGATGAGAACACCCTTCTTACAGTAACGACTCCACTGGGGAATAAGAGGTTACAAGATTAGTTCGTAGTTATAGTTCACGGTTTCCAATACTAGGTTGCCTATAGATAATAACGAGAATTAACTTGGATAATCTCTAGTTAGAGAGCAAGACTCGAACGCAAAATATTTTCCTTTTTTCACAAAAGTAAAAACCAAACAAGCAACCTTGCATCATGCATAATCATAGCACATTTTAACCTTTAGGGATTGGCTAATTGACTAGGGGTTGCAAACACTAGGCTTCTATCCCAAAATCAATAACAATTATCCCAGCCATATCGCGAGCAAAATGTTGAGAGGGTTGTGTCATGAGTCAACACGTTGAGTGATTGATTTATGCGTCGGTCCTTAAGATATGGTACCTTTGGACACCCAAGCTTATGACCTTAGAATGGCTTTACGTTAACCTTAGCTTATTGTATGCTTATATGATTACATGACTATGTGTAACGTGTTAAGATAGCTTTTTTTCTCTTTTTTTAGGTTCTCAATTACAAAGTCGTCTCTTCGTACTTTAGAGTCATATTCGAAGGGTAACATAAAAAATAAAATAAAATAAAATAAAATAAAAAAACTTCTAAATTGAGTTGTGCGACCACAACCAGCGCAAGAGATTAGGATGCGCGCTATTAGTAATGACCAGCAGACAATTCGTAACCACTAATCATCTTTCTCGTGTATTACCAATCAGTAGCACAAGCATACAAATTTATACTGATAATCCAATAGATACAATACAAAGGTCATTACAAGCATTATATAATTCTAAGTTAAAGCTAAACAAATTGCATTAAGAGTCTCATACTATCGCTTTTTTTTTTTTCTAACAAAAACTATCACTTTTTAGGGCTATTGCTTGTGGCAAAATGGCAGAGATCAAAACTCTTGCAGAAGTTGCGAAATTAATTAAAACAGGGCCAGCAAGCTAGTAGAATGATCAGCACCTAAAAACATTAAAAAAAAATTTAAATAAATAAATAAAATAAATTAATCACATGGACAGAAAATGATCATTATCTACCCTTTGTTGTTATCAATTACCTCCATCCATGCGAATCAAATTAAAGCTCTTCAATTTTCCATGTTCACAGAAAAATTCAACCAAAATCAATATCTAGCAATTTCACATACAATATTTTTGAGTTCCTAGAGTATGAAGCTAAATCAAAGACAAAGTCGTCATCGTCACAAGAATTAGGCCTGACCAAAAAGAAAAGATGAAAAAAAAAAATTACAGGAAATAAGACACGCCGGCCAATAGTACTGCTACAACTTATTTTATTTTCCTTTAGCTTCTTTGTAAGCCAAAAGTAAGATTATGCTTAATCATTGTGTCTTTGAAGGAATACATCTCATAGAAAGAAATTATTTACTTGGTCAATGATATAAAATATTTGGTTGTAAGTGACACGTCTTAGAATTGTGGAATATATCTATCCATTGAAACTTTAACGTAGTCAATAAAGCGATTAAGCAAAAATTCAATCAAGGAGAAATAGAAATAAATTTATCAGAATAAACAATCGAAACCTATTGAATTTGTTGAAAAAAAAACCACATCAATTCATTATCTATAATTTACTCTAGTATAATGTGGTTGATCTATCAAAAACTCAATACCCAGATAGCATCTAACAGAGTTCAGCATAGCTAAATTAATAAGTTAAATTAATAAAGAAAGTGCAATCAACCTGTGTATTATGCTCTTTTCTTTCAAGTCCTTTATTTGACTGTGAAATGATATAACAGATTCATCCCGCTAATAATAATGTGCCAAGTTCCAGTAACCCGGATTAAATCATGCAATATGATATATACAAAATAATACCCTGATAGTATTCAATTCATTATAAAAAGATATCAGATCAATCGAAAAGAGTATATAGGGGGTGTTTGGCCTGTGGAAATTGAGGGTGGGATTGAGAAATTTAATCCCAATTGAAAAAATAGGTTATTTTAGATTTTAACACCTGCTAAAAACTCGATAATGGTTTTTAACACCTCCAAAAAAAAAAAAATTTGATTTTAACACCACCCAAATTTCAAAAAATTTGGTATTACCACCACGTAACTGATTCCGTTTACAAATCCATTAAGTAGGGCCATATAGACACGTGTCGCTTTGTTATTGGCCAAAAAATAAAAAAATTAAAAAAAACAAAAAAAAAATTAAAAAAAAAAAAAACCTAAAACTACCCGGCCACCCCAGCCCCACCCACCGCGCCACCACCGCCGTCCCCAAACCCACCCCCTGCCGGCGTCCGGCATCCAAGAGAATCGCCCGGCTCCGACGACCCCACCCCCACCACCCTTTCCTCCACCTACGTACCCCCACCCCTTCCCTTTCCTCATTTTCGTTTCCCGACCCACCACCCCGAAACCACCCTAAACGCCCACTCCCCCGGAAAACGCCCCTCCTCCCCTTCCTCCTCCCCCGGAAACGCCCTCCCTCTCCTTTCCCCCTCTCTTAATCAATTCCCTACCACCCCAAACAAAACCCTAAAACCCGTTTAGGGTGGTTTCGGGGTTGTAGGTTGGGAAACGAAAATGGGGAAAGGGAAGGGGTGGGGTGCATAGGTGGAGGAAAGGGTGGTGGGGGTGGGGTCGCCGGACGTCGCAAGGGGGTGGGTTTGGGGACAGCGGTGGTGGCGCGGTGGGTGAGGCTAGGGTGGCTGGGGTAGTTTTAAGTTTTTAATTTTTTCATTTTTTTTTTAAACAAATAAAATAGTGACACTGTGTCACTGTGGACCACATTTGACGGAATTTTTTAACAAAAACCGTTAAGTTGTGGTAATACCAATTTTTTGGAAATTTGTATGGTGTTAATACCCTTTTTTTTTAGAGGTGTTAAAAACCATTTTCGTGTTTTTAGCATGTGTTAAAATCTAAAAAACCGAAAAAATAAGCCTTGTTTGTTTGGTTGGAATGGGAATAAAAAAAACGTTTGGGAATGAGATTATTTAGGGGTGAATTCCCACCATTTTATTACCTAGGGAGGCTAGGTAATAAATGGATGGGAATGGGAATAAGGGGAAAATGACATTTTTGCCATTAATGAAAAGAATGAAATAATAATCTTAGTAAGGGTATTTTGGTAAAATTGTTTTTTATTCTTTATATATTCCCACCCACCATCCAAACAAGGTATTGACATATTTTCATGTATTCCTATCAATTAATTTTCAATCTTATTCCGATCTTTTAATCCCTAAACTCCCATTCCCACAATCCAAACGCCCCGATAAGGTCATTGGAAATTTTAATCATAAGAGGAGCTTTATTAAGCAAATGCAAAAAAACACTAAGAAACAACAAACACAGAACTAATACTTTATAAAGTAGTATAAGAGCAACTCCAATGGTTGTAGCTAGGGACTTGCTTGCAATTTTAAATACTCCCTAGTTACTAGCTTGACCATTGAAGCAAAAATACGTAATTAGCTTAGTCAAGTAAATTAGCTTTGCCAAGCTAATTTGCTTGAAAAAAACTTGCCAAAAGAAAATGTTAAAAGTCAATTAGTAATTAAAGATAAAAATAATAAATTGATAATTTAAATAGTAAGCATATAGCTAGCTAGCGATTGGGATCAAACTAGCTACAAACATAATTAGCTTGAAAGCTTACGTGGCATGTCAAGCTAATTTGATAATTAGTTTGCCATTGGAGTTGCTCTAACCACACAAACTAATTAATCCAAAGACAATTTACAAAACAAGATCTCAGAATCATCATAAAATGTCATTTGACATATCAAGTCTCTCCGTCAATTTGTTGCTCATGCGTTTTTAGGTACCAAGATCTGAACAAGATTTTATTTTAAAAAGAAAGCATTTTAGCTGCATGAGATAAGAACTATGCCAATAACCAACCTTATTAGAAAAGAGAGCAAAGGCAAATACACACAACGAAATAAATGTGTGGTTGTGGAGCTTCACCTTCAGCAGTGGAGCTGAGACAGTGGGAGTGGAGGCCATGGAACTGGTCCTGCTCTTTCGGGTATGAATCTCTGCGACTGAAGTTGTTCGACTATCCTCCCAAGTCATTATCCGAGTCACCCATCAGTCAGCTCGGTTAACTCGTCCGAGTTTGAATTCTTCTACGAGATCTCTTTACAATTTCGCACAAATTCTTTGAAAATATAACTTAATTAATGATTTTTCTTCCAAATTTTATAAAATCTGTGAAATAAAGAGGTAAAATTATGCAACTTCTAGCTAAAAATACGTAATTGTTCATAAATTGAGCTTGAATATTCTCGTAGAAGGCGATCAAATTCTGGAAACAATAACTATTATAAATTCAAATATTCTACTATATTTTTTTTATCAAAATAACAAATTAGCGAAGATTTTGTTCAATTAATTACCTTGACAGAAGGAAAATTAGATCGAAAATCAATTAGAGAAGAAGTTCAACAGCTCGATTCCTTGTGATGTGAATGAACTGCTACTTTGAATTAAAAGATCCAACTTCTCTGTATTCAAAATGTTGACAATTTTGAAAAACAAAATTCAAAAACCCTAATTATGCGCTAATGATCAAAAACAAATTTGAAAAGCCCTAATTTTTCATAAATTATCCAAAAACAAGATCGAAACCGAGAATTTTTTTAGTACATAATCCAACATGAGGGGGAAGCACTCATTTATTTATGTAAGCTTGTTTAACAATGGCTGATGTAGACGAGGTAGGAGAGAGAAGAGCTCGACAAATTTTGGAGTAAAAATGGATTTGCAGAGAAGAAAAAGTAAGTAATCGTTTAGTATAGGGTTTCGCATAGTTACTGATACAGAGTAGGGGTTTTCAAATAACCGACCCGATTGTCCTATCCCGATTACCCAATGACCCGCAAAAAACCCGATGGGAAATTAGGAATTTTTTTGTTTTTGGCGGGTCGGGTACCCGTCCCGGTAAAATAACAATTTCGTGGGCCGGGACATGTTGTGCTAATATCGGGTACCCGCATACCCGGTAAAAAAAAATAAAAAAAAAAAAAAAAAACAACGAAACTGTCACTTACTTTGTATTCCCAGCCCAGCCCACTAAATCTTAGTCTCTTAGGGTTTATTATTCTCACTCCAATAAACTTAGCCATCATTCCCTCCTATCTCTTTCTCTCTCCTTTTTTTTCACTTTCTTCTTGTTCTTTTGATATTCAATCATCCCTCCACTCTCTTTTCACAGAAAATTTATAATTTTCTCTACATCTCACGCATGCAAGCGGCGACAACAATATCCACAATTTACAAGTTTGCAACAATCTCACCATCTCACCTCACCATTTATCAAGGTCGGAGATTGTTTGAGTTGGAGATTGGTGGTGTAGGCTGGCTATGAGGTGGTCATCGGACGAGGAGTAGAGGGAGCTGATGTCCATCTTGTCGTGTATTATCAATTTTTCTTTCGTAATTGATTTTTAGTATCCTTCAATTTGTATATTGAATATTTTTTTTCGTAATTCTCATACGATTTGAATTTGTTGTATTTTGTATTATCGTGGTAATTGTAGTGTATTTTGTGCTCAAATTTGTTTTATTGCGTTTGTTAATTAATTTAATTTAGCGTTTGTTCATGGAATTTATGGAGCTGAAATTGGAACTAAGTTCTATACTTTGTATATCAGAACTACTGAAATTGAAACTAAGAGATCCGGGTACCCTATGTCCCGACCCGAATAATTCGGGTACCCAAAACCCGGGTACCCGAGATATTCGGGTCGGGACATGGGACAGATTGACAAGGACCTTAAACTCCGGGTACTCGGGTATTCGGGTACCCGGATTTGAACACCCCTAATACGGAGTACCATATCTAGCGAATTGAGGAAGAAGACGGGGAAAATGAGATAAGCATGAGAGAGAAAATAGGGCAAAGAGGCAAATGACGATGGAAAGCAAGAACAAGCCACGAAGAAAGACCGAGTGGAAAACATATAAGAACATTCTACCCCTGGTTTAATTGGGCAATTAAGCAAAGGAGCCAAAGGGCATTGGTGGTATTTCCTTGTTCCTATGGACTGTTTTTTTTTTGGTAGCACGTGCCCCCCACGCGTCAATGCGGATCCGCCACTGGTTATACACAACCGGGTGCACCATACACCCAACAAACCACATGTTGGTTTTTGTGTCTTCATTTGATGATTAAATAAAGAACAATCATCAAAATGAGAACAAATACTCATAGGTGCACGGTACACCGGGTATATATAACATCCTCTCAAGTTCCATAGGACATTCTAAGTACATGCCCAACTTTTGAGTATCCTTTACCCCTAGCGGTTTTCTCATGAGTCTGGTGAAGGTGAGGGTCAGGCCAGTAGCTTATCTAAGGTAACCAGGGCGCTTGATCAGGGTCCGCAGACAAAAAGGGTTCTGTTTAGGGTAAAAAATACCCCAAGTACATGGAAAAATCACGAGATGACACTTGCCCAAATAAAACGGCAACACGAGTCACCATAGGAAGATGACACATACTATGAATAAGAGAGCACCTGAAATCAAATATGTCATAAAGGCCTCCTTACATCAGGAGGCCCAAAAGCAACTAGAATGCCGCAAAACATCGCCCCCAAAGGACACATGTCCTTCTCTGATTGCGCAGCCAATCAATGGCCCTAAATTCTAGGTCATTTATCCTAAAGGGCACAAATCCCCACCCCTATAAATACCCCAATCATTGCTGATGGGAGGGGTGGATTGTGACATAACATTTAATAGAGCACAAAAAGCTCCAACTTCTCTCCACTTTCTCTCTCTACATTTATTCCGTTTCCGATCACTAACTTGATCGTCGGAGGCGAATCTCCTATTACAGGTGTTTGCTTCCCGTTTCCATATCAGAGCGTGACCATTATCCCAAGGGATTCCAAAAAAACCCGAAACATTTGGCGCCGTACGTGGGATACTCGTCCGTTATGGCAATGGATGGCTAGACACCAGGTGTCGGCCCTCGCCCCGGCGAGGACGGCTTTGTTGAGAACATAGTCACAACAATTCATTCTAGCAACCCTCTGACCGCTTCATTCCATGAGGCAGAGGATCGTCCTATTACTATTAGTTTGCTCTTGGTTTCTTTGAACAAGCTCCGAAAGAAAATGGAGGGTAAGCGGCCATCTTCTTCTAGGCAGCTGCCCAAGAGAGAAGGAGAGGGCCAGCAAAAGAAGACCCAGAGCAGAGCGCTAATGTCGATGATGCTAGGAACACCACAAGAATCAGGTGGAATTCTGACGGCAACGTTCCGACGGACATGAAATTTCGTTGGAAAAACCAAAATTTTCGACGGAATTATATTCCGTCGTATATTTCCGACGAAATCGAAAATTCCGTCGGAAAATTATTCCTTTCCGACGAATTATTTCGTCGGAAATTTAATTTTCCGACGAAATTTATATCCGTCAGATATTTATGACGGAATTTCCGTCGAAATTAATATTTTTTTCTTTTTTAAAATCAGCTGTTTTAAAAACAAAACCTTAAATATCTAACTCCTCTCCGCCTCTTTTCAGTTTCCTCTTCTCATTCTCATTCTCTCTCCTCTTCTCTTTCCTCTTTTCCTTCTGCCCCTCCTCTCCGTCTCTTCTCCTCTACTTTTCTCCAATCCTCCCTCTCGTTTTCTCTATCTTCTCCTCTTCCCTTTCCTCTTATCTTTATCTTGTTTCTCTCCGGCCACCACCAGCATCGACTGCAACGTCAACCACCACCAAAATCGACCGTTGCAACATCAACAATGCTACAATGTCAACCACCACCAACATCGACAGCAACAATGCAACAGCAACAACAATGACGCAACAATAACAAAGCCGACAACTCTCAAGGTTTTTGTTTAGTAGATCTACTCTTAATTTAGGTTAGATTGTAGATCTAGTTAATTTTTTTGTAATTGTTACGTAAATTTATGAATTTTATTGGATAATTGTATATTTTTGTAATTGTTATGTTAATTTATGAATTTTATTGGATAATTGTGTGGATTTTTCTATTTCGTTGTTAATTTTAAGATTTTTGAGCTAATTTTTGTTTTTTGGTGTTAATTTTCGTTTTGGGGGGGGGGTTTGTTTCGTTGGGGTTGATTTTCGTGTTTTTGGGTTTAGTTTTCGTTTTTTGGTGTTTAATTTTCGTTTTTTTTGGTGTTTTCGGGAATGATTTTTGTTTTTTGGGGTTCATTTTTGGTGTAGTAGTGTCGGTGGTGGTGGGATAAGAATGGGCTGGTGGTTCTGGGGTTGGGGCTGGTGGTTCTAGGTGTGGGCTGGTGAAACTGGATGGGGGCTGGTGGTTCGAAGTAGGAGCTGGTGGTTCTGGGGTGGGGTTCAGTTTTTTTTTTAATTGAATTTTCCGACGGAATTTCCGTCGGAATTTTCCGGTGGAATAATATCCGACAGACTTTCCTGGGCCAGAATTTGTCGTCCGAAAGAAAATTTCGTCGGAAAACTGGTTCCGACGAAATTTTCGTCGGAAAACATCAATTTTCCGATAATACCTTTTGCAACAACCGCTTTGACGGAAATTCTGTCAAAAACGGGTTTTCTAGTAGTGGAATACCCCATACCACCGGCACGAGCGTGTGCCAAGGGCATATATGACTTGGCCCCTTGACAAAACGCAGTTGGCTGGGGGGCAGGCCAGACGGCCTCAGAAAGAGTTTACTGAGCCGTCTCAGCGTTGGAAGGATGCTAGGGATTACCTCCGGCACAAGCAGCGTGAACGAATAGCTTATTAGGACACAGCCTCTACACCTTCAATGTCGAATGATCTCTCAAACCATACCTCCTCCAAGCGTACCAGCACAACCAGGACTCGTGGGAGTCAAGCTCATCGGACTCAAATGCCAATCCCAATTGCTCCATTGCAACCGTTTCAATATCCACCTCTCCGGAATTTTAACACCTTTCCGTCGACCAACCATCCTGTCTTTGGACAGTATGGGCAATTCGGTCAGCCGTTCGACCAAGCTACTTACTTGGCCGGACCAGTTACTCAGCCGCAGCCCATTAAATGGCAGATGTGCATGCTAAACCTTGGAGACAAACCACCTCCGTTTTCTCAAGAGATTCTTAACACTCCTCAGCCTACGAAGGTGAAAAGTGTACTTGTGGGTGCCTATGATGGTACAGGCAACCCGGAAGAGCACATCAATTCATATTGGAATCTTATGTACTTGCAATGTATGGATGATGCCACTTGGTGCAGATGCTTGCTGGCCACCCTAAAGGGTGTGGCGCAGGACTGGTTCAACAGTCTTTCGGTCGGATGCATCAACTGTTTTACCACGTTAAGCATGTTGTTCGTTGGAAACTTTTCATACAACATCCCACCAAGGAAGACTAGCCTTAATTTGGCTACAATTGTTCAGGCCAAGAGTGAAGGTTTGTGTTCGTATGTCCAGAGATTTAATTAAGAAAAATCCCAAATTCATAATCTACCGGATGAAATGGCCGATTCGAAATTTCTCCGGGGGTTAAGGCATAATGGTTTCAAATTTAACTTGGTCCGCAAAAAGGTTCGGACATACACAGGCGTTCTGTAGGAAGCCGAAGCCTATATTGAGGCGACAGACTTCTGTTCAATCACTAAAGCTGAAGTACCGGCCAAGGAGGCTAAGAAGAAACAATCTTCTTAGCAAGAATCGGCTGGGAAAAAGAAAGAGGGAAAGAACAAGAGAAAGGAAGTTTGGGTGTCTGATGACCTAGAAACCAAGTCAAAGAAGCCAAAGACGTACGAACCACAGTATGAGTTTAACAAGGATTCTTATTAAATTTTGATGGAGATCAAAGATAATTTGAATTTGAAACACACCGATGAGAGGCTCGGTCCAGTACAGAAACAAAAACAAGTATTTTCATTACCACAAGGACGTGGGGCATGATACAAACGAGTGTAACAATTTGAAGAGGTTGCTAGACAAGCTGGCCGAGAAGGGCATGCTCAATTTGTACGTGATGAAGTCCAAGTTAACATATAATCGGACAGACAATAAGTCTGAGAAGAAAAAAGCAATATGAGAAGGAAAAAGATGGAAACAGCACGGACTCTGGTTTTGTGGCTGTCATATCAGGCGTCTTTGCTGCAGGCGGCCCAACCATGAGGGGAATTAAGCAGGATGCATGGAATTTGGGAAAAGAAGTAATGCATGCCAAAAGAGTTAAGGTCGAGCCTTTCCCAAAGGTAACAGTGAGTGAGGCTGACGAGGAGAGGTCAAGGCCTTGCACAATGATCCAATGGCATTTATTCTGAAGATAGCCAATTTGAAGGTTAAGAGGATACTAATCGATACGAGCAGCTTGTTCAACATCATCAGCCTCTCCTGTCTGAAAATTTTGAAATTCCCAGAATATGCTATGAACAACGTCTCTCACGCGTTGGTTGGATTTGAAGGGACAGTTATCCACCCGGCCGGTCAGATTGACTTGCCGGTCTGGCTGGGGCAGAAAGGGACATGGTGGTCTGCTTCCTAGTGGTCAAAGATCTAATACGCTATAACGTCATACTCGGTCGTCCTACTCTAACCGCAGCCAAGGTAGTCATTGTGCCGCACCTTATGTTAATGAAGTTTGAAAGATCGGACGGGCAGATTGGCTCGATCCAAGGAAGTCAGAAAATGGCAAAAGAGTGTAATTAATTGGTTGTGAAGCCGACTATTCGTGGTCCAACAAAGTCTTCTGAACCAAACTCGGATGAAGGGTCACTCCAAGCATACCAGGTCAGCCAAAAGAGAAAGGCGGCCAAGAAAGAGCAAGCATAGCCATTAATGACCGTCGGCCGGCTAGAAAAGTTAAGGCCCCAGCCAGCCGGCGATCACAAGGATATAGTGCTGGATCCTGACCAGCCTAATCGGACGGTCAAGGTAGGCACTACAGCCGTAGGATTACTTGGGGACGACCTATTCAAGCTGCTAAGAGAATTCAAAGATGTTTTTGCATTTGAAGTAAGTGAAATGCCGGGTATTAGCCCAGACCTGGCTGTGCATAAGTTATCTGTTAATCCACTTATTAAGCCCGTCCGTTTGAAGAAACGGAATCACGGGGAAGAGAGGAATCTGGCGGCCACAGTTGAAGTACGAAAGCTGCTGGACGCCGGTTTCATTCAGCAATGTTACTACCCAAATTGGGTAGCCAATGTAGTTCTTATTAAGAAGCCGAATGGAACATGGAGAATGTGTGTTGATTATACCAACATCAATAAGGCATGTCCGAAGGATAGATTTCCTTTGCCAAAAATTGACCGACTGGTCGACTCTACGGCTGGACATGCCCTTATGAGTTTTATCGACGCATACTATGGATTCCACCAGATCCCATTGTGCGAGGAAGATCATGAAAAAACTGCTTTTATTACCTAGCAAGGATTGTACTGCTATAAAGTTATGTCATTTGGTCTCAAGAATGCCCCATCTACTTTTTAGAGACTTGTCAATACAGTTTTTAGAGATCAGATCAGCCGAACATGGAAGCATATATCGATGACATGATTGTCAAGTCAAAAGAGCCGGTGTAAGATGATATTAAATTCAAACAAATGCGTCTTTGGTATTGAGTCCGGCGAATTTCTCGGGTTTTTTATCGAACAGTGAGGAATTGAGGCCAACCCTGAAAAAGTTCAAGTTGTTTTAGACATGAAGTCGTCGAGGACGATCAAAGAAGTGCAAGGATTGACTGCCTGTTTAGCTGCACTCGGCCAATTTTTGTCAAAATCAGGGGATAAGTGTCGACACTTTTATCAGACTATCAAGAAGAAAGCTAAGTTTGAGTGGACTGAAGAAGCCGAGAAAGCCTTTATACAGCTGAAAAGTCATATGCATACACTGCCTCAGCTTGTTAGTCTACTCAAAGATGAAAAGCCACTAGTGGAAAAAAGTCTATTCGTAACGGGCATAAAAGGCTTATTCGTAACGGGCACTAGCCGTTACGGATAACCCCTTGTATTTGTAACGGTCGCTGCCCGTTACGAATAAGTGGTTATTTGTAATGGGTGGTTGAAATGCCCGTTACGAATAACCCATTATTTGTAACGTACAAAACAAGTGTCCGTTATGAATAACGGGTTATTTATAACGGGCATCTCCACTGTCCGTTACGAATTATTTGTATCAAACATCTTCAATACCCGTTACAAATAACCCCGTTATTCGTAACAGGCACCTATTTTGCCCGTTACAAATAATATATAACACAATTCAAAAAAAAAATTATATTTTATATTTAGCACAAACTTTATGATAAAATTATAATTTATACAAAGTATAGTGTACATTTTCAGTGCTTTCATTCATTGTCGCCTTATAAAAAAAAAAAAAAAAAATCTCAATTGAAATTCTACGAGGCCTTTTCAACGTCTTTATAAGAGTACTCCAAAGTTGATAATCTCCATTGAGCATTACATCAACTTTCTCTGATTGTGAAGCCTCTTCCATCTCTTTACTTCTCTTGCATCTTATATAAAACTAAATTGAATCAACTGCAGAAATTTACCAAACGAAATTATTAATAATTTTAGAAGAATTTGATATGGAGAAACTAAATGAAATTCAAAACTAATTATATATGAAAGGAAAATTTGCCAAGAATAATACGACCTTTCAGCGGTCTTCCATTAATAGAACAACCTTTGGATTATTCCAAAATGGAACGACCTTTGATACACATTTGCCATAAATAGAACGTGACCTGTTTGTAACCTATTTAGAAGGTTATCAGTGACACGTGTTACAATGTCGTTGGTCAATTTGTTTAACAGTTTTTTTTTTTTAAATTTAAAATAAAAAAATACTTCAAAACTAAATAAGAAAACTGAAATTCAAAAAAAAAAAAAAAAAACCTCCCCCTTGCAGCCACGCAAGGGCCATTCGAGATTTCGAGCCTACACGCCCCTCCCCTAGCCTTCCCTTAATAAACCACCTTCCCTCCACCTTATAACCCCCTCCCTCCTCTTGAAAACCCACCTCTCCTCACCGCACAGCCGACCGGCGCCCCAACCCTTTGCCGACGAATCCATCACGCCCCTCCGGTGCCCATCTCCAATCCATTCCTCCCCTGAACCACCACTCGAAAACCTTAAAATCGAGTGGTGGTTTTAGGCTCATTGAATTTTCGAGTGGTGGTTCAAGGGGAGTGGATGGGTGGTCGGAGTCGAGGCCTGGGTCAGGAGGGTACCGCCAACACTAGGTATAGGCTTTGGCCACCGGCGGGTTTAGGGATGGGGATAGCAGGTGGTGGTGGGTGGCTGCCGGGAAGGGGGAGGGATTTGTTTTTTTCCAGTTTTTTTATTTTTTTAAAAAAAAAAAATTTTAAAAAATTTAATTTAAATTTTATTTGTTATATCATATTATTAAAAGAAAAATGTTAAAATAAAATAAATAAAGTTTAAATCAATCACAAATGTGACACGTGTCCAAAGTAACCTGTAAAACAAGTTACAGGTTTTTTGGTATATTTTCGGCAAATGTATATCAAAGGTCGTTCCATTTTGAAATAATTCAAAGGTCATTCCATTCTTGGAAGACCGCTGAAAGGTCATATTATTCTTGGCAAATTTTCCTATATGAAATGGTAATTTACCAAAGGTACAGTTAACACAACCTCCAATGCTACATGGCATGAATTTCCAAGAGAGAAGGGCGAGAAATATGGAAAGCAATTGATTTGACAAGAGAATGAAGAATGTCGAATAAAAAAGTCAATGTGACCCTAGCATAACTCAACAATGGTTGGACTGGAGGCACGCGTTGCTCCGACAAAAACCAAAAACCCAAAGAAGGGGCAACTAAGTTACTGAAAAGACTTGAGTTTAATCTGCTAGCATATGGATAACAACAACATTATATAAAAGCAATCTATCTGAAGAACTAATATGCTTGCATGCAACAATCAGTCATATAGCAAAGATGTTCAGCAGCAACTTCTTTAGAAAATATGCTACAGGGTTAAGAAATAGATAGAGTAAAAAAGCTAATGTAAGAGATAATATTCTTAGGCAA
The DNA here is from genome assembly GCF_001683475.1 of Chenopodium quinoa. Taxonomy (NCBI): domain Eukaryota; kingdom Viridiplantae; phylum Streptophyta; class Magnoliopsida; order Caryophyllales; family Amaranthaceae; genus Chenopodium; species Chenopodium quinoa. Next base: position 3,933,882 of record NW_018742263.1, on the reverse strand, counting down.
AAGGAAAAAAAAGGCACAGAGAATTTATAAATCTAATATCCAGTTTAAAGCCATGACACAATATGGTAGTATGTCAATTATAACCGATGCAAAAGGTATAGGGCAAAAGATTCACACTAGTAGTGGCATGACACATGCACAATGAGAGAGAGGAGGATAATATTTTTTAAAAAAGGGTAACTACCTAGAAGTCTCTGGCCAAGGCCTACTAGAAGAGAGCTTCAATACTTTCTCCATATCACCACTAAAAAGTGTTCGTGCATGCCTAGAGGAGTACATGACAACCACATACAAAACAAAAATTAGTAAAGATCAACAAGGAAAAACAAATCAGGAACAAGAAAAAATACTAAGACATACTTTGTTGATAATATAGCATGCACAAAGACAAATTCAAATGCTAGTTGGCCTTTCCTACAAAATCCAACCACTCTCACCGACTCCTTCAAATGGTAATGCATCAACAGTCAGCTGTATCATAAGAAAATAGCAAGCAATCTGTTGTCAGAGGAAAAAAAATTGATTTTCTTTTGCAAAATTGATTCAAGGAAATGAATAATTACATATTTACATGCAAGATAGTGTCAATTTATTATATATGTATAAGTAAGAATGACAATGACATACAAAAAAAAAAAAAACAAAACATGTTCCTTTGCTTAATAACAAACACAAGTCTAGGATCCAAATCAGAATCATAGAAGATTACTACGAGGTATTATCTTATGGAAAGGATAATTCCATGTTGATATAACAAGGACAATTCCAAAGTGGACATAGAGTATTATTTTCAAAAGTATAACCAACACATATCATTCTTAGGCAAAGTCAGATTTGATTGTATTTCAACAATACAAGTGCTTTAGCACGACAGGTTTCCGTCCTCATTTTCAGCTCGTATTTGACCTGCAACCTAAACCTAATAGAAGGAAAAATAAAGTATTTCTGGAAATGTTAGAAATGATTTGCACGAATGATCAACCATCATGGAATATCTCCTAATTTGTTTCCAAATTAGAAAGTTAAAAGTTGAGCCAGAAGGTACATACCCCCAAAATAACAATATATCTCACCCATTATGATATCATATTTACTTGATAAGCTTTAATTTAAATCAAAATAAGCTTTAACTACTACTAAGTCAAATTAATTCAACATATATACTACTATAAATCTCACAATAATATAATCAACCAACCAATCCAACAATCTAAAAGATTCAATTGCAGCACAAAAACATAATTCAGCCCAAAAACTTGAAGTTCATATCAAGACCCACAAATATAAATTGAAAGAAAAAATTCGAGAAAAAGTAAAAAATTAAACTTACTTACGCTTTTACCTCCAAACCTTCTTCAGCTCTTCTTGACATCATAGTCCACTGGCACGCCTCTTAAACAAAGAATTACGAGAAATACCTGTAAAACACCCAAAATCAATAAAGCCAACACTTATAAAAATCAAATTGTACCACCATTTAAGCTAAAGTTGGAAAACACTAATAGAAATGGAGGGTAATAGAGGAGAGAGAAAGTAAGAATAATTACCCATTTTCTTTGATGGGAGTACAAAGAAACTATAATTTGTGCATGATAAGGTTACGAGGAAAGGGGGTAGTGAGAGGGCGAAGAAGAAGTGGATCTCTTCAATTTGCCTTGAAATTATCGAGCTCCATCAACAAAACCGTCATTTTTACTATCTTCATTATCTCAATCAACATTAATCCAGTCCTCAAAATCCATCAGGTCTTCAAGATCCAACAAAATTCATTAAATAAAACTTCACAAAATCCCAAATGTAAGCAAAAAAAATTAAAATCCAAAAACATAATTTATTAAGATATCATACCTCAGAGAAAAAGATAAGAAATTCGTCTCTTTGTTTCGAATCTCTAACACAATTGCGCAAAAATGAAGAAAACCACTTGAATTTCTTAGTAGAAACGAAGGAAGGAGATTGAGAATGGATAGAGATAATGAAGAGAGAGAGCACGAGATAGAGAGAAGTGAAATCAGAGAAAGTGGTAGTTTACTTGACGGCTATGTTTTGAAACCCTAATACTCTAGTGTAATGGGCTTACTCCTTTCAGTGAATTTCGCCCCATTAAAAGCCTTTTTGTATCGGGCAGTATATTGTCTGTTACAATTAAATGATTATTCGTAATGGGCATTATTTTGCCCGTTACAAAAAGTTGTTATTTGTATCGGTCATGTATATTGCCCATTACGAATAATTTTTTTGTAACGGATTTAATAATGCCTGTTACAAATGAGATGTTACGAATGATGTTTTTTCCACTAGTGAGCTATACATGTATCTCGCTATTTCAGATTACTCCTTAATTGTCGTCCTTCTTGTTGAAAGGGACGACAATCAGATCCTTGTCTATTTCATCAGCCACGTGCTGCGTAATGCCGAACTTAGGTACCCGCCCATCGAGAAGTTTGGTCTGGCCTTGTTTATGGCATCCAAGAAGCCGCGGCCGTATTTTTTAGCCCACTCGATTGTTTTTTATACTGGTCAGCCGCTTAAGAAGCCGTTAACAACCTTGGAAGCCAGTGGTCGAATGCTTAAGTGGCCTTGGAGCTTAGGGATTTTGACATCACACTCAAACCCAAAAAAGCAATCAAGGGGCAAGCCTTTGCTAATTTTTTGGCAGAAATGACTAGGCCGAACTTACAGCCGGTCGGGGATCTGATATGGAAGGTCTATGTGGACGGAAGTGCAACAGCAACCGGATGCGGTGCTAGAACTATCTGTCAGTCTCCCGAAGGAGATAAGTTTTAATATGCACTGAGATTTCAATTCCAAGCCTCTAATAACGAGGCTGAGTATGAAGCTCTCCTAGTCGGCCTTAGAATGTCTAAGGCGACAGGAGCAACAAAGATTGATATGAGCTCGGATTCCCAGCTAATTGTCAGCTATGTGAATGGCGACTACGAGGCTTGGGAGCCGGATATGATAAAGTATTTGAAAATGGTTAAAGAAGAGGTCGAGAGCCTAAAGCATTTTACTTTGCAGCAAGTACCCCGTTCGTCCAATCATCAAAGGGACGCCCACTCCAAATTAGCGTCCTCGACATCATGTGATACTCCGAGATCGGTGTTTTGGGAAGTGAAGGAAAAGAGGAGTATTGATGCCGAGCCAATACAGACCATTGATAGAAGTTCAACTTGGATGGACGGAATTATTTCCTATCTGAGGGATGGATTGCTTCCGGCTGATCCAAAAGAGAGCTGGTTGATGTAAAAGAGAGTAGTTTGGTTCGATATGAAGAACGAGGAGTTATTCAAGAAAGCCTTTGTGAAACCTTACTTGAAATGTATAACCTCAGAGAAAGGGAATGGTGTGCAGGACGACCTCCACCTAGGATATTGCGATTCGCATATTGGAGGACGAGCCTTGGCCGAGAAGGCCACCCACGTAGGGTATTACTAGCCTACTTTAAACGCAGACGCTATGCAGTCGACTACTTCACAAAGTGGGTTGAAGCCGAGGCCGTCCGAGGAATTAAGTGGACGGATGTGTCAGCTTTTATTTGGAAAAATATAATTACTCGCTATGGAGTTCCACAGTCAATGGTGTTCGATAATGGACCCCAATTCGAAACGCGCCAGCTCAAAGAATGGTTGGGAGACCAGGGCATCACTCATTGCTTTGCCTCGATCGGCCAACCACAAGCCAACGGCCAAGTTGAGGCCTATAACAAGTTAATCTCCAATGGCATCAAGCGCAAGCTTGAAAAAGTAGGCAGCCTATGGGCAGATGAGCTGGTTAATGTGTTATGGTCCATACGAACAACAATAAAAAAATTCCACAAGAGAGACCCCATTCTTTTTGGTCTATGGTGTTGAAGCAGTACTCCCAATTGAAATGTACGAGCCTACCCTTCGGGTGATATTATATGATGAATCAACCAATTCGGAGGCCATGAAGACCGCTCTAGACTTCCTTCCAGAAGCCAAGGGCAATGCGGCACTCAGGCACAAAATCTATCGTTTGAGGATTACAAGGGCATATAACCGCCGAGTGTCTAAGCGTCCGCTAAAGATGGGGGATTTAGTTCTAAGGAAGATGTAAGTGGTAGGTCGAGCTAACGAAGATGGGAAATTGACCCCAAATTGGGAAGGGCCCTACCGGATTACCGAAGAAGTGAGAGATGGAACCTATCGTCTTAAAGCCTTGGATGGCCGTCCTATTCCTCAAACATGGAATACGGACAATCTAAAAAAATATTTTGTTTAAAGCTTACCAGCCAAATTTTGCATCAGTCTTTATGATCAAGTAGTTTAACTAAGCCTTCATGGCCGAATGATGTAATTAAGCAAAACAGCCACCAACAATGTAAAATTTTGACAAATATTAATGAAAAGTCAAGCATTGTTGTTAATTTCATTTTCTATATTTATGACCATAATTATAGCAAGCTGAAAATGCCGAATGAAATTGAAACATGGTGGCTCACAGATATGCTGGTCGGCCACCACAAAATAAGCCTGACGGCCGCCTGAAAAGTGAAATCAATGTTGCCTCAACATAGCAACTCGGTCTTTCCAAATAAGGGCAAGAAGTGTGCATCGAGTAGGACCTCAATGAGAGTCCAACATAACAGATTGGCTCGACCACACTGCATCAAACGATGATCAGCATCGGCCGAGTGAAAATCCTAACACTAGATATTCGGCTACCAGCCATGTGTTGGCCGACTATAAAGTTAGGAAAGGGAATGCCAAATCATTCGGTCGCGTTCTAATAAAATGCCGACTACTGAATGTGGCAAGGGCACAATTTGATTAGCCACTCGGCCAACAAGCCTAAGGGCCAGCCTAACCGTTCGACCCCATCAGGACGAATAGTAGACTAGAAGGGAAATAAAAATGGCCTAAGGCGTAAATTGCCCAGCTAAGGGCAAATATTTCCCTAGGAAACCGAGCCTAATGAATGGAAATTCACAAGTTGAGACCATACTTGGAATTTCTTGAGTCTGTTCGAGCGATAGCTTCAACGGACGACTCAACCAAAGCTAGCAAAGGTTGTATACTCTAAAAATTGATTCGCCGTTCACCTAGCCTAAGGGCAATCATTATACTCCCTCCGTTTTTAAATACTTGCTCCATTTCTATTTTTTGCACTATTTATTTATCCTACTTTGACTAATGTTTGTGATTTATACATAAGAAAAAATGTAGTCTTGTGAGTACTTGTTGGAATCATCTCAATGAATAGATTATTAATTTTCAATTGTTAAAATTTATACTTATTGATCATTAAAGATATTAGTGATAAAAGATTAACATCGGCATGCGTGTCCAAGAGAAATGGAGCAAGTATTTAAAAACGAAGGGAGTACATGATTTGATTAACTAACTAGTAATCATACCCTTCAAGGTATAAATCTACTAAGTTAATCAAACTACTCGGAATTTAGACTAGGCAAACGCCGAATAAAGGGGCATACCCCCAGTACTCGTACAAAAAAACAATAAGCACGGAAAAAATTGCTATATGTATATATATATATACATATACATACATATATATATATATATATATATATTATATATATATATATATATATTATATATATATATATATATATATATATATAACAAAAATTGCTAAGTACGGAAAAAAATTGCTAAGTACAAAAATGCAGAAAACCGCTTAGAAGGTGACAAATTGGCATAAATTAAAACCGCTCAGAAGGCGGCAAAATCCTTACAACAACAGCTCAAAACAGGCAGCAAATAAAAATTATTCAGAAATATAAGAATTAAAATAAAAATATTTTTTTTTTTGGTAAATGGAGATTTTATTACCAGAAAAGGGAAGTTACAACTTACAAAACAGAGCTGTAACAACTACAAAACACCAAAAGACCTGAACCAGGCCAAACCACCACCAACAGCCCATAAACCAACATAGCCACCTTCTAGGAAGGGTTCTAGGGAGGTCTAAAGGCACCTACTAGACTCATATTCCCAGCCACCTTCTAGGAAGGGTTTTGGGAACCAGGACCAGACAAAGGAACACTACAAAAACAGCAGAGTAAAACTGCAAACAACACAGGTGTTTCGGGGTTTTCTGATGTCCTGCGGGAGAGTTACAATTCCGAGACTGGAACCGGACGCCTGTACCTGCAAAACAAACGGATGCTCCGGATGATTGGAGATCCGCCTCCGACGGTCAAGTTAGTACTTGCTCAAGGAGTAATTAATGCGAAATTAAAGTGATTGGGTCTCTCTAGGTGAGAGTGTTTAATGTGTGTAATCTCCCTTAATGAGGATTAAGGGAGGTATTTATAACCTCGGGAAACGTGCCAATCCTAGGTTTAGGTTAACCTTGGGCTGATTGGGCTTCCCTCGGAAGTTGGGCCTAGGTGGTCGGCTTCTCCATTAGGCATGGAGTATGCCACGTGTCATGACATAATAGGTCCAGGGTGGACGAATAAGCGTGTGCCACGTGGCAAGCCTTGAGAGGTCCAACTGGGGGACACTTGGCAGGACCTGATTGGCCCACGTGGCGCATTCCGATTGGTGGGAGCAAAATCCCCTAATCATTTGCCCCTCACAGGTGGCACGTGACTGGTCACGTGTTACCTGTGACAAGTGTCGCCCTGTAACAGGCGACGGCCTGCTACAGGTGTCACTCGGCGAAAGGCCGAGAGATTCTCCCGCCAAAATTTTGAATTCTGGAAGTGACCCTTCGCCTTCTCACTTTGCCTATATAAAGGAGTGTTGACTTCGGTCATTTTCACACTTGAGAACTTTGTGAGAGAACATTCGGACCCCTGAACTTGCTCTGACATTTTAGACCCTTTCTTCCTACCGCCTGTTCTGACAAGCCGACTGCAAAGGATTTTCAGAACTTCATCAACGTCACTCGTTCAGGTAACCGTCGGTTCTCTTACTCTTAATTTTCTCTTTATTTTATTCTTTTTTGAAATGGCACCACGGAAGCACACGACACGGCCTAGGTTAGTGATCAGCCGGTCACCGGGGACGGCTGAATCTAGGACTAGGAGTGCCACCTGCCCTTTTCCGGACCCATCTTTGCCCTTTATACAAAGTCCGACTGTCTCTGTGTCTATGCAGAACATGATGGCCAGAACAAAAAGAACTGCTAGGATTTCGAACTCAGACGGCTCTTCCCACAGGGTGCCGATTAGTGAAACATCTGACCAAGCGCCAGATGTGGAAGTGAACCAAAGCGGCTTGAAAGCCGGCAGTTCTGAGGGAGGAGTCAAAGTGACCCCTTCCAATTTTTTAGTTGACAAGTCTACATTTTCTCCTGCTCCTTTTAAAGGAGAGGAGGCGGGCCCCTCTGGGAGAGGGGAGGAGTCGTCCTCTTCGGACTCGTCAGAGGACGAATCCGAGTCTAGCTCTTCTGGCCATGCTTCTCTGGACACAGAAGAGAAAAACAGTCGCCTACAAGAGGCGAGGCTTTCTCATGCAGTTGAGAAGGGGGACAATTGGGCAGAGCCATCCGCCTCTTACCGAGAGCAAAATACCCCCTACTACTGCACTGTCCCACGGGGCCGGATAACGGCCATGCAAGAGAAAGTGGGGAGTTTTATTGCGAACCACACGATGGGCCCCGGCTTTTTAGTGTTCGTGCCGGATCCAGAGGACACAGTCGTCTGGCCAGCTGGTACTAGCTATGATGGCGCCTGCTTTGGCTGCTACGAGGCGGCAATCAAGGCAAGGCTGCGCTTCCCACTGCATCCGGCTGTTTAGCGGATCCTGGATGGGTATGAGTTGGGGTTATGGCAGTTAGCCCCGAACTCCTGGGTCAACGTACTCGGCTATGTGGCCGGGTGCGAACTGCACGGGGTGGAGCCGAACTTCGAGGCTTTCTCCCACATGAACTACCTCAGCCGGACCCCTAAGGCAGGCGGTACCGGCTGGTATCAATTGACGAGCCACAGGGGCTACCTCATGACAAGAGGTAAAGCAAACAAATGGAAGGACTGGCGGAGCACCTTCCTTATCATTGAGAGTTCAGACACAGAGCTGAACAAGCGCTTCAACAGGTGGAACAGGAATCCGCCCCTTCTTGCAGGCGGCCGCAGTATGCCGCCTGTTCCCCCCAAGGCTAAGAAAGAGATCCTAGATAAAGGACTCTTCAAAGTAGAGTCGAGGGTGAACTCTACTTCAGGGGTACGAGAGCAAGTACCCCTGCACTGCGTCCCGAGCTTCAAATGGCGGTAGGTAAGAATGAAAATTAAACATGGAGAGTAGCCCCTCTTAAGTAAGAATGAAAATTAAACATGGAGAGTAGCCGACTGTTTGTCAGTAGGCATGCCCCTCTTAGGAAAAAATGAAAATTAAACATGGAGAGTAGCCGACCGTTTATCAGTAGGAATGCCCCTCTTAGTACAGAATTGAATAAAACATCAAACTTTTATTAAGCAGTCCTCGACTATTTACATCATTCAAAAGAAATATTTCTTAAGATTATCTACATTCCAAGTTCGAGGCAACGGTTGGCCGTCTGGTGTTTCCAGACGGTAGGGTCCTTCCCAGTTGGGAGTTAGTTTGCCAGACTCATTAGCCCTACCAACTGCTTCCATTTTTCTAAGTACAAAGTCCCCCACTTTGAGTGGACGCCTGTGTACTTTTTTGTTGTATGATCTAGTCATTCTCAGGCGGTAAATTTCATGGCGCAAGACAGCATTGCCCCTCCTTTCAGGGAGTGAGTCTAATGCCAGGCGCATGTCTTCCCAGTTTGCCTCTTCGTCATATAGCATTACTCGAAGAGTCGGCTCGTAGTGTTATATGGGAAGAACAGCTTCCGTACCATAAGCTAGGAGGAATGGAGTTTCTCCAGTCGCCCCTTTTTCAGTCGTCCTAATGGCCCAGAGAACATGTGGTAATTCATCCGCCCATAGGCCGCCTGCTCGTTCAATCTTTTTCTTGAGGCCGTCTGAGATGATTTTATTGAAAGCTCCTACCTGGCTGTTTGCTTGTGGACGGCCGACTGATGCAAAGTAGTGTGCAATTCCTTGGTCACCCAACCAACTTTTGAGAACAGGCGTCTCAAATTGGGGACCATTATCAAAGACCATAGACATGGGAACCCCGAACCGAGTGGTGACATTTTTCCAGATGAATGAAATTACATCCTTCGTCTTGATTCCCTTTACAGCCTCCGCCTCCACCCATTTAGTGAAGTAGTCGACTGCAACAAGTATGTACCTCCTTCCGCCTGTAGCAAGCGTATAGGGACCCAGAATATCCATGCCCCACTTAGCAAACGGTAGTGGGCTATGAATGGTAGTGAGATCAGTAGCCGGACGGTGAATTAGTTTGCCAAACCTTTGGCACTTGTCACATTTTTTCACCATCTCCATTGCATCTGCTTCTAAAGTAGGCCAAAAGTAGCCCTGCCGCCTTGCCCGTTGAGCAAGCGTCCTACCGCCTATATGGGAAGCACAGTAACCAGAGTGAAGATCGTCTAGTATCTCTCGCCCCTTTTCTGGAGTAACACACTTTAAGAAGGGTTGAAGGTACCCCTTTTTGTGAAGTTCTCCCTTTATCATTTCAAAACTGGCTGCTCGTTTTTTCAGCGCTGCCGCCTGGTGATGATCATCCCGCAGGACACCATTGTCAGATATGCCCTGATTGGATCCATCCAGGTTGAGCTTCTGTCTAGGATTCCAATAGGGTCTTCCTCGATGCTTCTCTTCTCCATCACTTCCCAAAAAACAGTTCGAGGAGTATCACAAGAGGCGGATGATGCTAATTTTGAAAGTGCATCCGCCTGGTTGTTTTCTGATCTCGGCACTTGAGTCAGATGAAAATCTTCAAGGGATCCGACTGCCTGTCGTACTGCCTGTAAATACTTGATCATGGCCGGATGGGTTGCTTCGTATTCACCATTATACTGACTCACTATTAATTGTGAATCGGAACAGGCGTCTATTTTTCGTGCCCCTGCAGCCTTGCACATGCGGATTCCGGCTAGTAAAGCTTCATATTCTGCCTCATTGTTTGAGGCCTGAAAACTGAAGCGTAGAGCATACTCGTACCTGTCGCCCTCTGGCGACTGACATATGACGCCTGCCCCACAACCATTTGAAGTAGACCTTCCATCCACATATACCTTCCAGACTTGGTCTGGATCTCGAGAATCAGGGGGGCGAGTCATCTCAACAATAAAGTCAGCAAAGGCTTGCCCTTTCACTGCTTTTCTAGGCTCGAAAGTAACTTCGAGGCTCTGAATTTCTATGGCCCATTTGATCATCCGGCCTGACGACTCCATGGTGGTCAGTGGCCGCTTGATAGGTTGATCTGTATACACGACGACTGCATGTGCCAAAAAGTAGGGCTTCAATTTTTTAACAGCCATGAAGAGTGCAAGACCAAATTTCTCCACTAAGGGATACCTCAACTCGGCATTTTTCAATACATGACTTACAAAGTAGACCGGGAGCTGACAGCCGTCACTTTCAGCAAGAAGAACAGCGCTTAACGCATGATCAGAGACGGCCAGGTACATGTAGAGTACTTCTTTGGGCAAAGGGCTGACGAGCCTTGGCAAGGAATGCAAGTGAACTTTCAATTTCTGGAAGGCCGCCTCAGCATCCGGCCCCCATTCAAACCTTGCCTTCTTCTTAATGGCCTGGAAGAAGTATAAGCATTTGTCGCCTGATCGACTTAGAAATCTTCCTAAGGCCGCCAGACAACCTGTTAACTTCTGAACCTCTCGGACGGTACGAGGAGACTGCATATCGATGACCGCCTGTACCTTCTCAGGGTTCGCCTCTATTCCTCTCTGATTGATAAGGAATCCGAGAAATTTCCCAGACTCAACTCCAAATACACATTTCTTGGGATTGAGCATGACATGGTGCCGCCTGAGTGTGGCGAAAGTTTCTCGGAGGTCCGACAGATGATTTGTCTGAAGCTTAGACTTGACAATCATATCATCAATGTATGCCTCGACGTTTCTCCCTATTTGATCAAAGAACACAGTGTTTATCATTCGCTGGAAGGTGGCCGGGGCATTCTTAAGACCGAACGGCATAACCGTGTAACAGTATAACCCTTGATCAGTGACGAAGGCCGTCTTCTCCTGATCTTTCTTCCATAAAGGAATTTGATGGAAACTAGAGTAGGCGTCCATAAAGCTCATCAAAGCATGGCCGGCTGTTGAGTCGACCAGGTTATCAATTTTAGGCAGAGGGTAACTGTCTTTGGGGCACGCCTTGATTAAGTCTGTGTAGTCTACACACATTCGCCAGGTGCCATTCGGTTTTTTAACAAGCACCACATTTGCAACCCAGTCTGGGAAGTAACATTGCCGAATGAACCCTGCATCAAGTAGTTTTTTGACTTCGGCGACTGCCGCCTGACTTCTTTCTTCGCCATGGTTCCGCTTTTTCTGCCTTACCGGCTTCTTTTTCGGATCCACAGCCAGTTTATGTACCGCCAGGTCAGGACTAATGCCTGGCATTTCGTGGACTTCGAATGCATAGATGTCCTTATATTCTTTCAATAGTTTGTGCAAATCGTCACCCAGGATCCGCAGAGCAGTCGTCCCAACTTTGACTATTCGGTCAGGACGTGAGTCGTCTAAGATCAGATCCGTATGCTCACCAGCCGGCTGAGGGCGGAATTCGTCCGACCGCTCCTCTGCCTATGATTGCTATTTTCTGTCTTTTCTTGCGGCCCCCGTCTGGGCTGCCTTTCTCTTCTTGCCGCCTGCTTCTTGAACAGGCGCACTCTCCTTAACATTGTCAAGGTCTGTTTTTCCACCACTTGATCCAGCGGTCATAACAGTGGGTTTGATATCCGAGAGATAGCACTCTCGGGCCATCCTCTGATCTCCCTTTAGGGACCCGACTGTTCCATTATCCCTCTCAAACTTGAGCAACATAAGTGATGGGATTATAACAGCCTTGGAATTATTCAGGGTTGGTCGTCCCAGAATCATGTTGTAGGCCGAGAGTTCTTCTACTACCAGGAACCGGACTACCATGTGTCGTCCTTCCCCTTTTTCACCCAGGCGGATGGGTAAATCAACTCGTCCCACTGGGTGGACGACTCCTCCTCCAAACCCTACTAAAGGGTGGGATGCCGGATGTATGCAATCAGTCTGATATTTTAACTTTGACAGACATTTGCTACTGATAAGATCCGAGGAGCTTCCAGTATCTATAAGGATTCGGCCAACTCTTTGGTTGGCCACTTTACACTCAATAACGATAGGGTCGTCATGCGGCCCCCTTACCCCTCCTAGATCTTCTTCGGTGATGAAAATCTCAGGAAATGAATATTTGGAGGGCCGCTCTTGGTGAACGGAATTTACATCTAACCGCCTGATATTGTCTTTGTTACCCCTAATAGTGGGACCGCCTCCTGCGAAGCCGCCTGCAATGGTGTAGACGACTGCATCATCTGTATCAGAGTTGTCGGCTTGTTGACTCTTTTTGGCCGACTGCTTTTTCGAGGAAGTGTTCCCCGTGGATTTCTTGACATAAGATTCAAGATCGCCTTGCTCAACCAAGCGGTCCAAATACCGCATAAGACTGATGCATTCGTTGGTGTGATGACCAACATCTTCATGATAATCACATAATTTTTCTTGGTTCTTGTTGCTTGCAGAACCCTTCATGGGGACCGGCTTCTCAATTGAGAACCCTTCATGGGGACCGGCTTTCTCCCTTGATCCCGTCCGATTGTTTTGTACTGCAAAGATCAGTCGCCTGTATATAGGCTTCCGCTTCAATCAAGGCCTCTTGAAGAGTCGCCACCCTCTTTCGGACCAAATCAAATTTGAATGTCGATCCGTCTTTGAGGCCTCTGAAAAAGTCAGTATAGGCTACCTCATCCGGTAACCCTTGAATCTGTATTCTTATCAGGTTAAACCGCGTGATGTAAGAACGAAGCCCCTCCTTCTCGCCCTGCTGAATCGTTCCTAAATCAAGGGTCGTCTTCTTCGCAGGCATGTTCATGGCAAAGTTGGAGGTGAATAAGTAAGCAAGCGTCCTGAAGTTATTCACGCAACCAGTCGGCAGGTTGCCGAACCATTGTTGTGCGATTCCTTTGAGAGTCGCTGGGAAACACTTGCACCAAGTGGGATCATCCAACCCTTGAAGGTACATCAAGTTGGTGAATGCCATCAAATGGTCTTCTGGGTTAGTAGTGCCGTCATAGGCGCCTACTAATACATCTTTCACTTTGGTCGGCTGAGCGGCTTCAGCAATTTCCTTGGAGAAGGCCGACGGCTGTTCCCCAAGTCTAAGCAACCGTAGCTGCCAGTCCATAGGTTGGACATTCTTTGCTGCATGCCCACCAAACAGAGGTGGCTGCAAAAAATATTGTTGTTGCGGTACAAATGGTAAGTTTGGTACCGCCTGGTCACTGTGAAAGCCGGACTGACGGGAGGTACCTCCTGACTGACTCTCATAATGCGACTGAGTATGTCTCATCGAGGTATTGCGCAGACTGTCTTGGAAGTTTGAAGTAGAGGCCGACTCTGACAATCGGTCAGTCTTCTTCTGTTCTAGCAATAACCGAGCATCTGTGTATGTTTTCTTCGACCCGTCCGCTTGAATATGACGAACAGGTTTCCTCTTTCCTGGAGTAGGAAAACGGTATTTTTTTGAAATCAAGGGCAGGCGACTCCCACTTCCTAGATTTAGGATGAGGGGTCGCCTCTCGCCCTTGAACTGGCTTCCTCTTCCCTGAAGTGGAGGGTTTCTTAGCCGACTGTTCCTTGGCCAGAGCAGGCTTCTTGTTGAGCAACTCTTGAATCTCTCCCTTGAAGTCCCTCATGAAGGTCATGAGTTCGTTCCTTGTGATGGGAGCAGACCCATCAGTCGGCTGCTGCCGAACAGGCGGTGCGCCTGCTGGCTCACTTCCAGTTTGAAGATGTTCCCGTTCCCTCCTTTCGGTATGACGGGTGCGTCGGGCCCTTAGGGTCCCGTCTGAAGCTGTGTGAGCTTCAACTTCAAATTCAGTCTCAGTATCATGGTCCGACTGAACTTGAGGGTCGTCTAGGGGACGCCTCTCTTCAGGAGTCGGTACAGACATGGATGCCATCTCAGAAGTACTCTCCCCACAGACGGCGCTAAAATGTTTCGGGGTTTTCTGATGTCCTGCGGGAGAGTTACAATTCCGAGACTGGAACCGGACGCCTGTACCTGCAAAACAAACGGATGCTCCGGATGATTGAAGATCTGCCTCCGACGGTCAAGTTAGTACTTGCTCAAGGAGTAATTAATGCGGAAATTAAAGTGATTGGGTCTCTCTAGGTGAGAGTGTTTAATGTGCGTAATCTCCCTTAATGAGGATTAAGGGAGGTATTTATAACCTCGGGAAACGTGCCAATCCTAGGTTTAGGTTAACCTTGGGCTGATTGGGCTTCCCTCGGAAGTTGGGCCTAGGTGGCCGGCTTCTCCATTAGGCATGGAGTATGCCACGTGTCATGACATAATAGGTCCAGGGTGGACGAATAAGCGTGTGCCACGTGGCAAGAGGTCCAATTGGGGGACACTTGGCAGGACCTGATTGGCCCACGTGGCGCATTCCGATTGGTGGGAGCAAAATCCCCTAATCAACAGGCTAGATATATCCAAAAAAACAAACAGCCAATAAATCAAAAATTATAGGATTAGCAAATGCCTATTAGTCTTAGAACATCTGCAGGCTACAGCAAACAAAATATCTCTAAACACATTTACAGCAGACTTGCAGCTTCCTGTAAAGATCATAACATTCCTCTACAACCAAATCTGGTAAACAGCTTCAGAAAAACACATCCCTAATAGCTTGTTCCTGGGTCTAGACTTCTTGCAAACCTTAGAAACCCAAGTCAACTCAGCATCAAACTGACAATTCTTTTATAACCCTAGACTTTAAGAACCTGCACCCAAACATTTTTGCTAAAAGAACATTCAAAGAACAGGTGCTGTACATTTTCAAAACTCTGATTACAGAGAAAAAAAAACAGGATCAAAGTTGATATTCCAGCTGAGTAATATGTCCTTAGTCACAAGCCTGTTCTTGACAGCAAGCCAGGTAACAAATAAACTCTTTGGGGAGGCAGCATTGTTACAAATCACCCTTCTCCACTCAACCTTGGGTGCCTGTAAGCTAATGCATTGATAAATTTTCTTGATCTTCACCTTGCCACATTGCATTACAGAATCCCAATTACCAATAGTATCAATGATATCTCTGTATTTCAAAATTCTTTTGAGCACCCAAGAGCATTTCTTAGGAGCATCCACACCCCACCAAGGTTTGTTTTTGAAATAATAGGTGTGGAACCATTTGACCCACAAACTGTCAGCTTTGTGAGCCAGATCCCAGAGTAGTTTGGTGATAGCAGAAAGATTCCACTCAGGGAGAGAGATAATATTCCACCCACCACTAACCTTAGGAAGACACACCTGGGACCAAGAAACTAAGGACTTCTTTGATGGATTAACTTTCCCAGTCCAAAGGAAAACTCTAAATCTGGACTCAATTTCTTTTAGAATCTTCTTGGGAAGGACAAAAATTTGTGCCCAATAGGTTTGAATACCAAAAAGGACACTTTTCACCAACTGTAACCTACCAGCATAAGACAGAAACCTGGCAGCCCACCCATTTATTCTAGCAGTCACCTTATCAACCAAAGATTTGCACTAAGCAATAGTAAGTTTCTTTGAAGAAAGAGGAACCCCAAGGTATCTAAAAGGGATGACCTCAGGGGCAACACCAACCAAAGATCTAAGAGCAGCCTGCTCATCCTCAGGTAAACCACCAAAGTAGACCTCACTTTTATCCAAATTTGCAGAAAGCCTAGAAGCTTATGAAAACTTGGTGAAAGCTTGGAAAAGAAGAGTGACAGAACCACAGTCTGCCCTAGAGAACATAAGTAAATCATCAGCAAACATGAGATGAGTCAAATTCATTTTCTCACATCTAGGGTGATAATTGAAGTTAGGATTCTGGTTCAACTCAAAAAGACATCTGGATAAATACTCCATCCCAATTGCAAAAAGAAAGGGGGACATAAGATCACCTTGTTTGAGGCCCTTTCTAGTTGGAAAAGGTTTAGAAGGAATCCCATTGATTAAAATGGAAAAGGTAACAGTAGAAAGGCATCCCCTAATCCAGTTGATAAACTGAACAGGAAAACTAAGCTCAGCCATAACAGTTTCAAGAAAGCTCCACTCAACTGAATTAGAAGCTTTTTTAAGATCAACCTTAAGCATACACCTTGGAGTGATGTACTTATGGCTATAACCCTTTATTAATTCAGTTGCAAGCAATATGTTATCACCAATATGCTTGCCAGGGATAAACCCAGCCTGAGCACTGTCAATAATCTCATGAAGCACAGAAGCTAGCCTAGCAGTCAGAATCTTAGAAATCAACTTATATAAGACTGTACAACAAGCAATTGGCCTGTAATCTTTGGCATAAGAAGGATTCTGCACCTTAGGGACTAAGGTAATAGTAGTACAATTCCATTGCCTTACCATATTGCCAGTGTTGAAGAAATGCATCACACCAGCATAAACTTCAGATTTCACAATGTTCCAGGCTCTCTTGAAGAACAAGGAATTGAAACCATCAATTCCATGAGCCTTAGTATTATCAATACCCTTAAGAGCCAAGTCAATCTCTTCAATGGTTACAGGGGCAATAAGGGAATCTTGAGCAGCTCTAGATAACTGCTTTCCTTTCCTCATTGTATTCAGATCAACCCTAGGAAGAACAGAAGCTCTAGAACCAAGAAGTGTCTTATAGAAACAAGTAATCTTCTTCTCAATATCAGCAGGAGTTTTCAGCAGAACATCATGTTCAGTATAAATAGTTTCAATTCCGTTCCTGCTTTATCTATGCTTCATAACTGAGAAAAAATAGTGGTTATTCCCATCACCAAGCTGCATCCAGTCAATTCTAGATTTTTGCCTATAAATACTTTCCTAAATGCCAAGCCAATGCTTTACAGTTGCAATAGCTTCCATCTCCAAAATACACAAATCAGTATTAGTGACATCACTAGAGATTTGCTTCTGGATATCATTGAAATGGTTTTGGGCAGAATCAAGTTTAGCATTAATGTCCCCAAATTTCTGAGTGTTCAGAGATTTGAGAGTAGTCTTAACATGCTTGAGCTTATACCAAATGTCATTCATAGGATTTTCAGAGCCAGAGTTTTGCCAAGCAGTTTCCATAATAGTAAAAAAACTGCCATGTTCAGTCAGACAGTTGAGAAACCTGAAAGGTCTCCCTTTCCCAGGTACCACATGAAAAATCTCATAGACAATAGGGTTATGATCAGAAAGAAAGGGGGGTAAGTACATAGCTTCAACATGACCATAACAGTTAATCCATTCTTGATTAACAAAACCTCTATCAATCTTGGAAAAGGTTCTAGGACCCACATGAGCTTTGTTACACCAAGAGAAAAAAGAACCCTTGATCTTGATCTCAACAAGATCCAGGTCATCAATACATTGCTGAAAGTCTCTAGTCTCATACTCAGAACAACAGCCCCATTTAACCTATCATCAGTAGACAAAATAGAGTTAAAGTCTCCAGTACATAACCAAGGCAAAGGAGTACTAGGCAACCCTTTAAGACCAGCCCATAATTGCTTCCTGTCTTGAATAGTATGTAAACCATATACAAAAGTAATCATAATTTGAGTCTGCAGATCCTTAGTGCTGAGTAAGTAGTGGATAAATTGCTCAGTAGAAAGAAGAACATCCAAAGTGAGACACTCAGCCTTCCACCCCACCCAAATTCTACCTTTAGGAGAGTGAGAATAGTTACAGTGCCAGGACCAAGAGATACCTAACTTCCTCTGAACACTCACATTATTTTTGTGCTTAACTTTAGTTTCCAATAGACACATAATATCAATCTTATGATCAGAGAGTAGCTTCTTGACAGAAACTACCTTCCCAGGGTCATTAAGACCCCTTATGTTCCAAGAGAGGACTAACATTTCCCTAAAGAGGGATTACCATCACCCCCGTTAGGATCATCAGTTTCATCCACAATATCAACTACATCATCACTATCATCAATCAAAGGGAGATAAGTGTTTGAGCTTGAGACAGGGAAAGAAATCTGCCTGTTAGCTTTCTTCTTTGATTTTTTTCCAGGAACTTGCCATTCTTCTGGTTTCTGGATTTGAGATTTTGGGGTAACCTTAACAGATTCAGAAGCTTTAGTCTCAGCAGTGATAGTCTTAGGAACCCACACTTTCTTAACTTGAGTTTGAGCAACCTTTTGATCACCAGTTTGTTTCTTCTTTTGCATAGGCTTTTGAGGAGCAGCACAATCATGCCCTACCTTATTACACTTCTTTCAAAATGGTGGTGTCCATTCAAAAAGAACCTTAATCTCAATAAGTTCACAAGCAGGGCTTTCAACCCAAACAGAGTTAGGCAGGGGTTTAGTAACATCAACTTCAACAAGGAGTCTAGCAAAAGAAACCCTTAGTTGCCTAGATGTACATTCGTCAGCACATACTGGAACACCAAGTAGACTACCAATTTTACTTAAAGTTTCATCTCCCCAGCAATTCAATGGCAAATTAGGAAGTTTAATCCACAAGGGAATAGTTCTCAAAAACTCAGCATGAAGATCAAACTTGTCAGACCAAGCTTTAACAATGGCTGGTTTGCCAAAGAACATATGAGGACCAGCACATAAAATAGCATTCTTATCATCATCAGATTTCAATTTAATTATAAAATATCCCTCGTCATGCCAAAATATGTCAGGTTTAGCTATATTACTCCAATTATCAGCAACAAACTTATACACTGCAGAAATAGTAGGGGAATAACCAACAACATAAAAGATAAGAGCATTACCCCATTTCCTATTACCCTCACAAATATCAGCATAGCTAAGCTTAGCAATCGATTTACCATCCCTGATTTCAGGGGTAATGAAAGACAGAGAGGTCCCTTTAGCATTGAGCTTCCCTTTGAATAAATCCTTCCATTCTTCAGCAGGAGCTTCAGGAACTTGTTTCGAGCCATCCGGAACCCCAGAAGCTTCAGGATTAGCAGTAGAATGAACTATCGGGGTTTGATTTTTCTTAGAAATCAATGGAACAGTAACCGCAGAAACCCTAGTTATTGTTCCATTGATTCTAGCCTGAGATTGAGCCATCGAACTTCTATAAGAGCTTTCAAGCATTCTTACCTCACCTCTGGATATCATTCCACCAGATGGATGCACTAGAGGAGAAGTGACCAGTTCATCTTCTTCAGCAATCGGTTCAGTTGAAGAGATTCCAGATTTTCTCAGATTATCTAGAGTCTTATCAAGAGGAGCATGATTAGTGTTTTGCGGGAGTGGAGTTGAAGATTTCTTCTTTTGGGCCATGATGAAAGAGAAGATAGATGAAGATCCCGACCTAGCAAGCTCAGATCACCATGGAAATCGCCTAGAGAGAAAGCCAACTATTCTCTTGATTTGATTGTATCTCTCTGACCTTTTCTCTCCCTTTCTCATCTATCTCTCTAAATTTCTCGATTCCAAAAGCTTTGTTTTTTTAAAAAAAATATTAGTAATATGCATTAGGTTTTTTTTTTCACTTTCATCCTTTGTAAAAATAAAAAATAAAAAGAATAAAGACGAAAAGCTTAAAACAAGTTACAGAAGAGGCTCCTCGCTTGGCCGCATCATTACTCCCATTATCGGCATTGGCCGCATTATTGGCATTGGCCGCATCATCGGCATTGGATGCATTTTCATCAAGGGGGGCCTCATCCTCGGCCGCCTCTTCATCGTCACCCTCGGCTTTGTTATCACTATAGCCGGGAGTTTTGACAAAGGGACAGAAGGGCATACTGACAGCCTCGCACTCTTCCTTCATGGTGAGGAAGTCTAGCCTTCTGGTGAACAACTCAAAATAATAATCAAGTTCGTCCGGTTCCACCATCATGGCAAAGGCATCCTCAAGAAGGTTTTTAAGGTGAGTGAGTGTCGTATGTTCGATGCGGACGACATCAGCTGGAGGAATAGGGCTTGGAGCGCTTAGCTGATTTTTCAGCTCTTCTACCTCCTTCCTTGAACACTCGGCCTCCTGGTTGCTCTCGTCTGCAGCCTGAAGAGCTGCATTCAAGGCTTCCCGGATGGTCTCCATCTTGGTCCTCAGCTGATCCGAGGCCTCAACCGCCTCCTGCCTACTGGCCGCCAGAGTAACGACATTATCCCTCTCCATTATGAGAGCCTCGTTTGCCAGCCTCTCCAGCTTAAGGGCATTGCCCATCTTAACGAGGTCCTCAATTTACCGAGTAGTTTTCTCGGACAGAACATTCATCGCCGTTTGATGGCGAGCCCTCTCTATGGCCAGCAGACTGGTGTTCACATCCTGCAGCTTATGGAGATCCGCCCAGGCCGACTCAAGTTTGCGTCTCTGCCTCAGACGCCAGTCTTGGAAGCCAAAAAGCCAAAGGAGAATCTGCGGACGAATAGGAAAAATTAGTAAAGGAAAACAAAATAACGTAAATTTGGATAAGTAAATTAGCCAAAGAACCAAAAGACTACCTCAACGCAGCTGTTGATCATTGGACCGAGATGCCTATCATGGATACCCCAATATTTGTCCCGAGTCTCAGCCGGGACGATCTGTTAAATAGCGTCTCGGAAAGTCTTGTGTTCGACCCCAGTTAAGGAAGAACTAGGGGGACAAACGTCCAAATTCTCATAAGTTTCTGCAAAATAAAAAACAAGTTAGAACTCTACAGAAAAGAAAGAGTTATAAAGGGGACGAAGAGGTATAAGTACCTTCTGAGAGATTTGCAAAGCGCGGACGCCCCTCAGGAGGAGGCGTCAGCTAAGTCTGCTCGGCCGCCTTAGGCGGAGAGGGCAGCTCCCATTTAGTTTGGGAACCATAAGGCTTAGTTCCCAAAAACTCAACATGCGGAGTTGAGTCTTGGCCAGCTGTGTTGTCTAGGGTCGGCACATCCCCTCCGTCCTTGCGAATGGGCTCATTTCGGGCCACCTCAGACGAAGGTGGCTCCGAGGGCTTGGAGTCCCCACCAAGAACCAGCTGGGGTTGCTCTCCTTTAGGTTGCGCCGGCGTAACCCGCGATCTTGCCTTGGCCGCCGGCGTTTCGGGTGCCAAAACCTTACGAGCCTTGGACGACTCATCATCCTTCAAAGCAGGTGCCGGCCGCTACCTCGCAGGTCTAGGGGTAGCTGACTGAAAAGATAGAAAAAGAGTTCAGTTAAAAACCACCGTTTGAATAGCATTAAGGGAAAGAAGTATGAAAAGAAAATTATTCAGAATGAGTACTTGAAGAACCTGGCCGAGTAGAATTGCAGTAAAGAATATACAATTCAAGTCCACTCGGCCATAGGTGAAGTTTCAGCTAATATATTAGCCGTTCGAGTAGGATTATAGCAAGAGACCTACAGTCTAATTTCACTCGTCCAAAAGTGGAAAACATGTAGCGACCGACTTAAGTTAAAAACAAAGTCCATTAAAGTATAGCAAGTCGGAAGCAATAGGAAAAAAGAAGAAGTAAAAATTCAAGGCAAAGAGAGCAGTCGTACCCCCTTTGCCGCCTCATATAGAGCTCGCATGAGCTTGTAGCGCTCCATGTTGAACTCGTTCATGTCCATTTCACCCTTCTGAGTCGGATCAAGATGAGACATGGCTTCCTCTGTTATAAACAAGAGAACAAGAGATAGAAGAATTTTCTAAGTAAAAGCATAGTTAATGATGCATGATGCAAAAGTAAACCTGCAGGGAAGTTTCGGAGCAGGCCAAATAAGGAAATGAACAAGGGATCCCTCAACCAATTAACCAAGGGGATCCACCTGGGAATAACAGGTAACCGGTGCCCTTCTCTAAATACCTGTTTGTCCTTGAAATTGTCAAGCTGATCAACATGGTTTGGGTGAATTGGGGGGCGAGTCGGCCGCTGATCCCCTCGTCCAAGATGAACGGGGGAGGAGTTGAAATTGTTCATTTTTCTATTGAACTCCTTGTCCCCTGTCTTTATGAGGTAGAACCTTTGCTTCCAGTCGCGCCACTTGGAAGGCTTGTTCATGCACACCATGAACTCTAGCCGGGTGCTCAGGACAAACCACCCGTCCGAGAAAGCGTCCAGCTTCACCATGTTGTGCATGGCGCAGAAGACCTGGAAGTTAGGGGTGAAACCTATCCTTAGACAGGTCAACAAGTATCCAAAAATATTAGCTAAGCTGTTCGACACAAGCTGGACCATGTCAATTTAATATTCGTCCAACAGCTCCTAAACGAATGGATGAAGAAGGAAGCGGAGACCAAGCTCAAGGGCTGCCCTATATACATTGAAGCCTTGGCGGATGATCCTAGGGTCTTACGAGGCAACAACAGACCCAGAAGTTTGAGGAGGCCTTATATAAAAGCCTTCCCCGAACATGAGGAATTCCCTCTATTCCTTAAACTGTTCGTTGAGGTACGCAAGGGCTATGTCTCCAATAATACAACCATAGTGGCAGTTAAAGTCATTCTCTTCTTCCTCTGCCTTGGCGGCAACATTTTCAGCTTGCTGTTTGGCCGGCTGAGGTTCAGGGTCCCTCGCTGAACCAAAGTCTTGAGATAAGACCCTGTCCAGTTCGTCCGCCTTAGCGAAACTGCCTCTGACCGAGCCTTGCCTTAGCTCGGCCATTCCTGGTTCCTCGGCCACTAAAAGGGCCTTGCCCTTATCTTTTGCCCCAACCCCAGAACTGTGACTTCAAAATGGAAGGGGTGGGGAGAGTCGATGGGTTCGACAATTACTATGCCGACCCTAGGTCTTGCCGACTTGAGAGCTTGAGAGAAGGAGGGAGCAAGAGTTTGCCTGGCCTGGCTGATTTTTGGTATTATGCCTAAGTAGCCACTGAAGTTTGTGGCTGATTTTGGCCAAATAGAATATGGTGGTGGTGCAAAGAATGCTTGGGCTGATCTTGTTCAGGTTGACCTGCGACCGTCCTAGGAGAAGAGCGGGGCAAAGAAGTCGGTAACTCTTCCGCTCCAAGGATCGAGTTAGAAAATAAAGCGCGGTTTACACTCGAACCCCTCCTAGAAGTGGAGGTGCCTAATTGATTCTAGCACTACCATCAATAGTAGTGGTGGTTTCTGTGTTTGTGTTTAAGGGGTTAGTCCCCACATCCGAGTTGTCCGGATCATAGGAGGCCAAAGGTTGAACAAGAGTGCCGTCAGGACTTCTGGCGGCATGAAGGTCGTGCGTTTTCCTCGTACGCGCCATGTTCGGCTGCAGGGACACAGAAGAATTGGTGGGGCTGAGTTGGTACACACTAGAAATGGACCCAATCTATATAGACGAGGACTTATCCCCGTCCACTCTAGATTCCTCACTCCCAAGCGAACAGACGGCCTCATGAGGAGAAACGCACGAGGCCGAGTGTTGATCTAGGATGTTTTAAAAAATTAAGCAAAAAGTGAAAAGAAAATTAAAGAAGAAAGGAAGAGTATTCGGTTACCTTCGTCCGAGTAGAAGGTTGAAAAGCTTAAAGAGTGCTTGGGAGGTCTTGAATGAAGAAAGGCCGAAAAACTCAAAGTCTTGAACAGAAAACTTGAATGTGCAGCAGAGCTCTCGAAGAATCCGGGAAGAAGTAACTTTCTTTCTCTAGAGGCTCTGACTTCTCTCTAGAAAGCAAGAAAATCCAAAGTAAAAAAAAGAAGGTCATACCCTTGCTATTTATAGGCAAAATTTGGAGGGGTAAAATGGTAAAAATAGTTCGCGCCTAAAGAATGCCAAAGGATTAAAATTCAAAGAATTTAACCTAGAAGTCAAACGGTTAAAATCTTCTGCTTGACGGAATCCGCGTAAATGCTCTACTATTTATGACGGAATGCGAACGGGCGTCATAAACACCCGTAACTCTTTGCATGTACCTCAGAATTTGAACCACTTCCTTGGAAAATGCAATACAGATAAATGTCAGAAAAAGTCTCTTTGGCTGCTGATGACTGACCGATCACTCGACAATATTCCTTAAAAGAGCCTAGACAAGGAAATTAAGTCATTCAGCCCAATTCTGGGTCGCTTGGCCCACTATATCCGAACGATTTGGCCAAGCTCGTAAAGAGCGACAAGGCATTCCGACTAGGTGTTCAGCCCGATAAGGCGGACGGACGCTCCTGTCCGGTTCCTGTTTATAATTTGAAATACTTCAAATGCGCCTAAGGTACTCAAACGAGTGAAGGTTAGAGGAGGCGGCCTAGTAGGGACGAGCGACCCCCTCTGAGGGGCAAGTGTTTCGGTTAAAAAATACCCCAAGCACGTGGACTGATTCCGTGATGACACATGAACCAATAAAAGACTGACACATGTCACCATAGGAAGATGACACGTACTATGAATAAGAGAGCACCTGAAATAAAAAATGTCATAAAGGCCTCTTTACATCAGGAAGCCCAAAAGCAACTAGAATGCCTTAAAATGGCGCCCCCCAGAGGACACATGTCATTCGCTGATTGTGCAGCTAATCAATGACCCTAAATTCTAGGTCATTTACCCTAAAGGGCACAAATTCCTAGGGGTGTCCGTTCGGTTTTCGGTTTGGATTTAGTCCAAATCCGATCCAATCCGAAATATAATTCGATTTCAATTTTCCAATCCGATCCGATCCGAATTTCTCTCTTGATCCAATCCGATCCAACCCGAATTAAAATTCGGTTATTTGGATCCGATCCGAAAATCCGAATTATAATACATTATTTTTTTAGCTCCTAATACAATTATAAAAATAAAGCTTTACTATAAATAAAAGTCTTCAAAATCATGATTAAAATACACAGTTCAACGTTAAGTCATTAATTAATTAATACAAAGTCTCTCTAATTTATTTTATGTAGTATTATGTATTTGAGCTAAACTTCAAAATATACAAAATATACAAGCTTAATTTTACAATTCGGTTTTTGGTTTGGATTGGATCCAATTAGGGTTAATCCGATCCAATCCGAAAATCCGAATTTCCAAAAAATCTCAATCCGATCCGATCCGATTTAAAGTTCGGATCCGATCCAAATTGATAATTCGGTTTGGATTGGATTTCGGTTTTTATCCGAATTATGGACACCCCTACAAATTCCCACCCCTATAAATACCCCAATCATTGCTGATGGGAGGGGTGGATTGTGACATAACAGTTAATAGAGCACAAAAAAACTCAAACTTCTCTCTACTTTCTCTCTCTACATTTATTTCGTTTCTGGTCACTAACTTGATTGTCGGAGGCAAATCTCCGATAACCGGAGATTCATGTTTTGCAGGTGTCCGCGTCCCGTTGCCAGATCAGAGCGTGACCAGTATCCCAAGGCAAAAACCCCTTTTCTCAGTTTTAAGTAAATAGTAAGAGGTTATAAATATTATGTGTGCATATTCCATGCTTTTGGACAAGGCTTGGTGGTTAGTTGACTTTGAAACCACCAACGATGATCACGGGATGATTGCTATAATTTTGAGTTTAAAAATAAAAACAAAATAGCATTATTACGTTTTTCGGGAATTTAGAAACCATTATATTATTAAATTTTATATAATAGCTACAATATACCATTATAATTACAGCTTACTCGTACAAGGCACAGTGTTCAAATCTAGTAAATTAATACACCGTTATAAAAACCTGCAATCATTCATCCCTAGTATGACAAATTATACACCAAACAAGCTAAGAGTAGTCACAATTAAACTCCTCACACTCAACCGGGTGCTCCAATATTACATCACATACCTTCTTACTCCTTTGTAGCTTCTTCCCCGGCAAGCAATTACGACGATCATCGAACACGACTCCTTTCGATGTCAAGTTCCCACACAGTCCTTGCTCCTCACAGAAAAAGTTGTAAGAAAGTGTAAAGTTTGTTAAGTTTGGCAGTACACATATTCCATCAGATACTTCTCCACTCATCATATTATGAGCAAAATTTAGCTGCTCCAAGTGAGCTAATCCTGCTATACTATAGGGTATCCGACCAACTAATTGATTGTAACTCACGTCTAACACCCTCAACTTATACAAGTATCCAACTTCTTCTGGCAAACACCCTGTTAAACTCGTGTTGATCAGTAAAAGTTCTTCGATGGAGTTAGCGAAATTTGCTATGCTTGGAGGTAAACACCCACCAAATTTGTTATTAGCGAAAACAACCACCGAGGCTGTGGACATACCTAAGTTAGATGGGATTACACTAGTGAAGCGGTTGTTATTGACAAAGATTGCATCAAGGGACTTATTATTGAACAGTTCAGAAGGAACTGGTCCTTCAAACTCATTGTATCGAAGATCAAGGTATTTGAGGGAGGGCAGGGAGAGTACTACAGATGGAAATGGCCCAACAAAGCGGTTGTTACTAAGATCAAGCTCATACAAAAGGGTAAGGTTAGACAGAGTTAGAGGAAGGACCCCACAAAAGCGGTTGCTGTTTATATGGAGCAGAGCGAGGTCAGCAAGAAGGCCGATTTCATCTGGAAGGAAGCCAGCTAAGTCCAGGTGATTAAGGTCAATACCCGAGACAACAGTGGTGGTGTTGTCGTCGATTGCAGGTCCACAGTATATTCCTCTGTAGCGGCACACAGAAGGTCCTACCCAGTTGGAAGTGTAGTTTGTTGGGTCAGAGTAGATGACCTTTTTCCATGCTTGGAGAGCAATGTAAGCTTGGTTGAGCTTGGGATTAGCAGCAGAAGATTGCGAGTTCTTGTGATTGTGATGAGGGTGGGAATGATGAGTATTGTGTTTTGTTTCGAGTTTGTGTAACAGCGAAAACAGAGATAAAACAAGAAGAAGAAAAGAAGTTTTTGATCTTTGTGAACCCATTTTGGTGTATGCTGTTGAAAATACTTTATGACCTTGCAGTGCTTTTGTAAGGTTTTTAAAACTTCATTTTCAATCAATCATAGTCTTTTCGGTCTTCTGTATAATCATCCTGTGACAATCCAAAAGACAGCCAATTCATTCAATGATATCATATCAGTGAGTACAGTATCAGTTGTTTTCCATGGTAGTTGAAGATTAACACTCGTAAAGGATATTGTTGTTGGGATATGGTTCGTAACCATAAGTGTGTCGTTTGAACAAAAGTAGTCCGTAGTCTGTACATTCAGAACTACCAAGCTTGAACATCAGATAGGAAGTTAAGTTGTCGACAACGATTTACCTCCTTCCAGTGTTGCTTTTGGTGCTCTTAGTAGTGGAATTGGAGAAAGACTGCATGTCCTCCCAGCACTAATATGAAAAAGCAGGATATAACTTCATATTTAAGGAAAGGGATAATTGAAAGTCTTGCAAATGAGCAAATTTTCCTCTAAAACCACCTGAAGCTTGTTAGTTTCAAAGATAATTTATGATTACTGCAGATAAGTCAAGCTACAGGCTTCAAGTTCATACCAATATTTACCAAATGTTTCTAATATCATCTTAGATTGGGAGGAGCCACTACCTAGAAACTGGATAAAAATTTGATAATGCTGGAAAAATGTAGTTCAACCGAGATGCCTTAAATATAATTATGATCTTTTACATATTAATGATAAATCAGTTGAGTTAAATGATTGATGTTTTTGTTTGAGAACCGCTACCAACTACATGACTTGTAACTTAACGAAACTAATCTTATGGTTAGATAGAAAATACTCTGAGAGTGAGGCTCAAGTGGTTAGAGCTTTCCTCCCGATTCTAGGAGGTCTTGGGATCGATTCTCACCCCCGCATTTGTGGCTCTCTAAACACCAAAAAAATATAGAAAATACTCTAATGAATATCTATAATCATAACTATGGTACAAAAACACTTACATCACCTTTGTTGTAATATAAGAAGTGATCTCTTATAATCAATGGAACAATAACGGTGTGTCAGTGAAGAAAATTCACTGACTTGAAAACGAAATTGCGGCGTAACCGAGGTACACAATTGTATTCGCCATCATGTTTCCTAAGGTTAACACACCACTTCTACTCAAAGACACTTTTTGGTGAAAGGTTCGAGTTGTATAAACATATGCCCAAAAAGAAGAATGTGTTTAGCTTAATGTGTTTGGATGTAATCTTGTAATATGAAAATCTCAACCATGAAAGATGGGATAATCAAGAGTTGAACAATCCAAAGAGACAAAACCTTAATAAGAAATAAAGGATAGTAAAACCCCTTAAACACATTATTAAGGAGGAGTTACATGGAGGTTATATAAAAACAAAGAATGCAAGGAGAAGGTATGAAGAGGCGTAGCCAAGTGAGTCTCGGGCATGACGAGCTCTGCCCGATGGCGCGCCTGACAAGGCGATTAAACGACGAAAATCAACTGTACTCTCACGTCCGTCGGATGACCACTACTCAGCCAGGCGCTCAATCGTATCAAAATTACCTTTTGTTCTCGCGCACGATTGGGCAAAAGGTCAGGTACCTTTCCTCTTTTTACTCCAACAACCTTATGCGCATGTTATTTTCTCATGAAATTTTTTTTACCAAAATTACTTGTCATGTTTTCTCTTTCCTTTTCTTTTTTCATTCCAAATTCAAGATTGGAAAATAATTCTTAAGAAAAAATAATAATAAAAACTAAAGTGTAAACTGTTGGGTTTTGATGAGTACGACTCATCGCGGAAAATAAAACCCGAGTCAAGATCGCACTCACAATTAATATAATCCAAAGACATAATTAACAAGAATTAAGGAAAGACAAAATTATCTTTGACGCGTGCTTCGCTCGTACCCCGAGTTCTTACCGGAAAAAGCTTAAGTCTCACAACGGGCGAAAACCTACTACGGTATCCACCTGCAACACGACCCCGACTAGGTCCATTGCTTGGAGGTTAGCCAAGCCCGACCAAACTACTCAAGTAAATATGAGTTTGAAGGTTTTCTCAATGGAGATGCTTTTTCTAACTCTTACTCAAGTGAGTTTTCTCATACCCCAATCTGGGTATTTATAGGGAAACTCATGAGTGAAATCTTCTCTCCCATCAATGTGGGAGAGTTGGTAAAATCAGTAATATTTTTTTATTTTAAAATCAAAAATAAAATTAAATAGCCAACAACTAATAAATCAACAAGTGTCACACTTAAAGGAGGGGTTAGGTAAGAACCACAAGGGAAAGGGAGGGACCAAGCTTGATCCCCAAACACTCACAATAACCGACCACCTACCCAAACACCCCCAATCACTCACTGCCACATGACACCCACCCTTTGGCACCAAGGCAGCTTGGGTGTGGGACGCTGCCTCGGCTTAGCTAGTTGCTGCTTCCATTAGCGTGGTTGCTTGGGTGCGCTACTACTGCCTCAGCTTAGCAATCTACCGTCTCGTCTTTTATTAATTCGACTCGACTTACGACACTCGTTTTTGACGCTCCAAGCTTGATTTCCGATGTCTAAATATTAATTACTCGAGTGACTCATCGATTCCTTCTAAATTAATTCGTCGTGTCGTATCTTTTGTTGTTTGGGTGTGACCCAAAGGGTTCAGTCAATATTAAGCTATAATATTAATTACTCATTAATATTACTGATCAGAAGCAGCCTCCACCTAGGCATTCCGATCACTTGACCTCACTTAATAATTAGCTTTATAATAATTTTGTACCCTCTAACGGAATAATACACCTGTTCAAAAGGACACCATTACTATCAATCTCCCTTTTGTATAGTCTTTTTCCTATGTCTCTTAATGTTTCTTCATGAACTATAAGGTAAGATTTATTCGTCATCCTTATTACGTCCAGAAGTGTTTCTCGATATCCGATTTCGACTGTCAAAAAACAGATAATTTCTAAAATCCATCCTAGCATGGTCATGACTTTTCATAGTCTCGCTCATCGAGAGGCCTTGTAAACAACAAATACATCTTCCCTATTATTAGTAGGGGGACATTCCCAGTCTTGTAATGTAACTTCTCTGACTAAGAGGACCTAGCCGCCCAAATTTCGCCGTTATAATCTCCTTTTAAGGCAAACTTTTGACTAACATCAAAACGGACTAGTAATCAAACAAGAGAACTCTAAATACTCATGGTCGAGGAAAGAGGTTCCGATAGCCATAATGAGATATATACTTATGACGATTTTTAAATCACTTAAAGTATTCTCATAGGTCGATCTAGTATGGTTTTAAACCTATACCTGTGCAAATGATTTATGGCAATCATGTCGTTTTAGCACAAAAAACAGTGTTATAAATCAAACTACACACTAATCGCAAGTGGTCATTAATTAATCGTCCATCGTTTAAATGACCTCGATTAGGGATAATTTTCGAATATAATATTCAATGCTCACTTAATAGGTGTTTCCTTATCAAGACTGGTCTTGATACCCTATATTGAATATTCTTATAATCCAATGGACTCATTATTTAATCCTAAACCACAATTAAATAGAAAATGAAGTGATAAAATTGCATGAAATTTAAATTACTCTAAAACCTAAATGGTTTTTCTTAGTGTCTTACATTAAAATGTTAAAAATTAATTAAAATACTAAACAGGGAAATCAAAGCCAATCTCCAATGTGCCTGATTCCTATTGCCTCAACGTGCTTGTTGTGCTTTACTTGAGGCAAAGATTTAGTAAGTGGATCAGCTACATTGTCATCCGTTCTAACTTCACAAATTCTGATTTCAATTCTCTTATCATGTGAAATCGCCGCTTGACATGTTTAACCTTTCTGATGTTCTCTTGGCTCTGTGGCCTTAGTAATAGCTCCATTGTTGTCACAATAGAAGGCTATTGGATCATTAATTGACGGTACAACATCAAGTTTACAAACGAACTTACAAATCCAAATAGCCTCCTTAGCCGCTTCAGCATCTGCCAAGTATTCAGCTTTAGTTGTAGAATCTGCAGTTGTGCTCTGCTTGGCACTCTTCTAACTAAACTCTCCTCCATTTAGAAAAAAACACGTATCCAGATTGCGATTTGAAATCGTTTCTGTTTGTCTGGAAGCTTGCGTCGGTAAAACCTTTAACAACTAATTCTTCTGAGCCACCATATACCAGGAATTTATCCTTGTTTCTTTTCAGGTACTTTAGGATATTCTTGGCCGTATCCAATGCGCCTCTCTTGGTTCAGATTGGTATCGACTCGTAGCACTCAAGGCATACAATACATCTGGCCTTGTACATATTATGGCATACATGATCGATCCAATTAGTGAAGCATATGGAATCTGATTCATCCTTTCTCGCTCATCAAGTGTCTTTGGACACTGCTTCTAGCTCAGGGTTATGCCATGTGACTTGGGTAGGTGACCTCTCTTGGCCTCCTCCATGTTGAACCGTGCTAGGACCTTATCAATATAAGTACTTAGGCTCAATCCAATCATCCTTTTCGATCTATCCCTTTAGATCTTGATACCCAATATGTACTGAGCCTCTCCCAAGTCTTTCATTGAGAAACACTTTCCAAGCCAGGCCTTTAAAGACTCTAATATTGGAATGTTGTTTCCAATGAGCAATATGTCATCGACATATAAGACTAGGAAGGCGATGTCACTCCCACTGAACTTCTTGTAAACACAAGATTCATCTAGATTTTTAATAAAACCAAACTTACTGATGGCTTCATCGAATCGCAGATTCCAACTTCTACTAGCTTGCTTTAGCCCGTAGATGGATTTTTAAAGCTTACACGTTTCCCCAGCATTGTTTTGGTCGAAAAAACCTTCAAGCTGTGTCGTAAACATAGTTTCTTTAAATACCCTATTGAGGAAGGCGGTTTTGACGTTCGTTGAAGCCTAAAGGTTTTGATAATGATGAACTAAAACTCAAGCAAACTTCGATTAATGATGGTTTTTCTAAGTGTGTTACTAGAACATGTGAAGTAGACTTTGGAAGTTGAAGAGTAGCCTAATCTAAGAAGACATGAAGAGATTCCATAGAAAGATTAAACAAGATAAAAGAAGAGTTCCCTAACAAGAACTTAGTTCTCTAACAAGAACTATCTAAGTTCCCTAACAGGAACTTGGAGACAGCAAGTTAAGGTGTTGACATGGTTTGCTTTGAAGACAACAAGTTCTGGAGGAACTTGGCCTACGAAGTTCCAGTTTCAAACTAGAGTACAAGTGACAGAATGAACTTAGTCCTGGACTGCGTGAAGCCCAAGCATCCTATGTTTACAGAATATTGGCGCAACATATTTATTTAGCTAAGATTTTTTCTTTTAGATTTGCTGTAAATATGTTAAGTATTATTGCGCGTGAAACGTATTATAAGCGTGGCAAAGGGCTTGGCAAATCTAATTAAATAGGAAAGTTTAGAAAAAGATAAGTTTTTAAGAAAAAGGATTTTCTAAAAAGATTTGTTTCTTAAAAACTGACTATCAAAAGATATTATTCGATTGATAATGTATCTTTTATAAGTTTTCCAAAAAGATATTCTTTAAACTAGATTTACTAAAAACCGTGTTATGAGACTTTGTTAATTTAACATACTTATATTTTGAAAACCCTACTTGCTATACAAGCTAGTCTTGTATAAATAGTAGTAATCTCATTTCATAATTTTAGGGGTAAGTCTATGCGTGAAGGAATTGTATTGTGCTTAACTGTGAAAGTTTTCCAAGATTATAAACTTTGTCATATTAGTTTCAGGTTTCAAGTGTGACTTACTGTAGACACCCATTTGTGTCTCCCCAGAACCAAACCCAGTGATGAGTACCTTTCGCATCGAATCATAATCGAATGAAGCGAAAGTGTGGAAAGTTTAGTGTTGCGGAAAGTTTTAATTTCTTTTCTCTTCTCTCTGTTTTTGAAAACTTATTTTAAGAAAACAGCCAATCCAATTTGGTTGGTCGATGATATGGGTCCAATAGTAGTGTAGTTGGATGGGGCTTGACAAGAGCTTTCCAACGATATATTATAAGCCCAATTCCGATGAATATTGAGGAAGTTATGGCAAATTTATTGAACTGGGTCCGTTTTGAGCCTTATACGCGACCCAATGATCTAGGGAGGGCCTAATATGATGTATCATTCCTAATGCAATTAGGAATGGTTTTAGTCTTCTAGATTCTTCTAGAAGGTTCTTTTCATTCCTAATTTAATTAGCATTGATAAATTGACTTTTGTTGACTTTTCAGAGTTTTAATTAAAATCAAAGAGCATTTTCGAGGAAAAATACGATTTAATCCTCCTGTACGGTAATTTTTATCTGATTTTATGAAAACGCGTGATTTTCTAAATCAGCGCCAAATGCCAGCTATAGCGTCTGGCACTACGTTTGGCGCCTGGCGCTGATGTTGGCGCCTGGCGCCAATAGCCAGCGTTGGCGCTGATCTGATTTTACGTGCGCCACTCTATTTTGATATTTTATCTTTTAGGCTGATTTTCTTTATAAATAAGGTCGTAAAAACTCCGTTTTCATTCACCAACTCTCATCAAGATTCTCTTGATTTCTCTCTTTCTCTCTTTTTCTAAACTAGCTTCTCTCACATACAGAATTCCGCATTCATTAGATCTAGATACACCTAGCCATATTCAAAGTTGCCTTCGCCCTAGATGTGAAAGGTTTAATTTCTAAGGGTTTGGTCCCAAATCTCTATTTCAATTTTTATAATTTAGTTGTTTGTTTATTATTTTCCTTGAAGTTACTAACGTGTGTATTTTGTTATTAGAAAGAGGTACGAGGCATCGAATAAGTACTTTAATGGTTTTTATTGATGTTATGATATAGAGTTTATGCTTAGGTTGTTATTATGATTCCTAGTATCATGTCTAGGGTAATTTTAATATCAAATATGATTGTTATGATGCTTCCTATGTTCTTCCTAATATTTATGTTGCTTGATATATATTGTTATTGCTTGATCACACCTTTCATTCATGTTTAAAGGGAATTTTGTACTTAAAATCATGCTTAATAAGATATTTAATAATCTTGTTAGGGTTAATTTGATTATAATTCAAGTGATCGCCAATAATAGTTTTATTTGTGCATTAATAATCTCGTTAACCTATTGATTGTATGTTAGTCAGAAAGCGCACATGAATACGATCAGAATAAAGTAGAGGACTATTATTAGGGCAGGTTTAATATCTTTTAGGTTGGATTTGTACCTTCATCCCCGAACCCTATTTTGGTTCAAGACCTTATGGAGTTGACGATCTCTTGGATCGTTAAGGGGTGTAACCTTCACCCTGTGAACGATTTACATGTTCCTAAAAAACTTGTTGGCGACTCTTTTGCTCTATCTTCTTCCCTTTTGGACGCCACCGTACTTTAGTGTATGATCACAGTGGGGTTCAAGCTAGGGGATTAACGCTTGAAATTATTCCCTACAGTTTTTGGCGACTCCACTAGGGAGGATTTCTATTTTAATTCCTGAATTTGTTTCGGCAATGATTTAGAATGAGTGGATGAGACTCGAAACGTTCTAAGTATTTCATGTGCGTAATTTTGATTAACATTATTATCATATGCATAAAAAAAATCTCATTGGAAAGACCATCCGTAATGAGTTAAAACATAGGATTTTACACGTAGGAAATTTGAGAAATATCTTTCACAACTAGGACCGAAATAACACTGCGCGAAACTGGAAAATTTTATCGAGCACAGAAAGCTGCTGAGGCATGTAGGAATTAGCGCCAGGGGCCAGAGCATTGGCGCCAAAATTTTAACTGTATCGCCTGACGTTAGCATTGGCGCCAGACGCTATAGCTAAAACCTGGCACCAAGCTCTGTTTGCTGGCGCCAAATTCCTCCAATACCGAGCCAGAAATATGCGTTCTAATTTCGACCAGTTTTTCGCATTGTTTGCTCGATCCTACTTCCTGATTGAGTTTTTCTCACTTTTCTGAAACCCATATGTGTTCTACATATGGACATAATCCTCTGGGAATTCATGCTCCATCTACCTGATTGAACGCTCTGAGCAACAAAGGGTACATCCGAGAATGTTGAATTCACCAAACCATGGAAGCGAGTTTTTCTAAAACTCGCGGTGTCCCATCCACTCGCGCCAACCCTTCACGGTTAGGCTTCCGCGTGGTGCATCCGGACAATTAACCATGGACCCTCTATTGACTAAACCATATCCCGAACTTTAGAGAACTAGAGCCATGGTTAGGTTGCAAACTCATTGTATCATATTGTGCCTACTTGACTAATTGTGCATTATTTGTTGTGCATATGATATATGTTTTCTTAACCGTTTGTTTGACTTGTGTTGAGATTAAATAAATTAATGACTTAAAGAACTTTGCCTAATTAATTAATTGATTAATTAATTTGAGTAAATAAAGTCTAATATTTTAATCAGAATTGACCTAGAACGACTTTAGGCATACCCCTGTTGATTGATAACACCGAAATCAGTCCCAGATTGAAGCTCCAGCATTGGCGCCAAAGTTTGGACTGTAGCGCCACTTTGTGGAGTGTGGCGCCTGGCGACAACTCTGTCGTCTGGCGCTACACTACACAGTGCGACGCCAGTCCTGTCATTTTGCCGACAATTCGGATTATTGGTCGAGTCATCACCTAGTGTCTAATTAACCAGTTTGATAATTAATTCGGTTAATTTTCGCTGTCAATAGTACTTGGTTGAGTCATTAATCGAGTTTAGGCCCTAAGTCCCATGGTCTTACACAAGAGTCCAAACATGTCACTTACACTCAACGCACACACCAATACACATATTTTGACCATGTCTAAGAGAGTCTTGCATGCGCGTTTTTTCCGTCATTTTTTAGGGGGGTAAGTCGGATATTAATCCTCCAATTTAAAAACTATACTTAGTTCCCTAAAAATATGTACATTATTTTTGCCAAAAATATGCACCCATTTTTTATTTTTATTTTTTCCTCTTTAAAATAAACCAAGTCAAGTCGATTCGAGTCAAGTAATTAAAACGCAAAATGGTTTAAATTACAACGCGTGGTCAAGAAAGGAAGGACGATTAATCAAAGACAACCTTTTCGTACAATTCCAACTTTTCGACAAACCCATAGCTCGTAACAGGAAAGCTAAGACGACCATAATGGAAACACAAGAAGAAGTCAATGAGCTTAGGAACCAACTGGTTACCGTGACTGAGACACTGAAGCTCCTCACACTCAAGATCGATGATCCCGTGAAGCAACAACAGATGGACCTCATGCAAGAAGTCTAAGCAAGCCATCTAGCGACTACAAGTTTCACGGGCTTACTTCACAAGGGATCTCGGTGGACAAAGATCTTCTTCCGCAGAAGTTCAATGCCAACGACATCCCGAAATTCAGAGCAACTGATAACCCTTATTTTCATTTAAGAGCCTTCGAAACAATAATGAGTATTAAGGGTATCGATAAGAAGGTTTTCCCCTCTCTGTTCTCACTATCTCTCGAGACCATTTGCCAACAATGGTTATTTTCTCTCGAGAAAAAAAAAACCTCTACATGGGAGTCCATAGAAAACGCTTTCTTTGACAGATACAAGTGCAACATCCAAGTTGAGACTGACCATAGGGAACTTGAAATCCTCAAACTGAAAGAGAACGAAGGCTTCACCTCTTTCTTTAACAAATGTAGAGAAACTTCAGCTAAGATGATTGAGGTGCCAAGTGAAAAAGAGTCTGAAAGGTTGTTCATCAAAAACCTTCAAGAAAAATATTCCAAGCATCTCAAGTATCAAAATAATCTTCATACCTTCAAGGCCTTCTACGACATTGGGATCAATATTGAAGACAACCTAGCAAAGTTAAAAGCTGCCAACAATAACTCCAATAGTGGCTGGAAAGGAAAGAAGAACGAAAATCCTTCTTCTTCCAAAAACACCAACTCAAACAACGTTAGCACTTTTAATTTAGGTGAAGTCCTTGCTATGAACAATCAAGGACAAAAGAAACCATTTAAGAGAAAATTTACTCCTATTGGCATGGGTTATGACACCGCATTTGATCGATTAAATGCAAAAGGTCTTATAACTCCTATTGGACCATTTGGGACCCATCAGTCGAAAAGAGGTCGGCTAATTGGAACCCTAATGCACACTGTAAGTATCACTAAGGTAGGGGCCATCTCACCGAAAACTGTTGGAAGCTTAAGGAAGCTATCTAAGACTTAATCGATAACAACAAGCTGCCATTGCCCCCTGCCAGTAAGAAGCCAAGCATTGATAATGCACCTCTCGCTCTTGCCCTGGCTATCTCTAATGAGGAAAACGAGGTTGACCCCTCGTCTCTCATTAGACCTGTCAAAGAAATCCATGCCACAGAAGAAGAGGAGGAAACCTTTTTTGATGTCAAGGATAACCTTCCAGAACCGGAAAGTAAAGAAGATATAGAATTGCTCACACTGTCTATGATGGAAGTATCGCATTTACTACGTGAAGCTCTCAAAGCTATAAAGGAACCCCAAAAGGAATATGACGAGGTTCCACTTCCGAAAGATGAACCTAAGAGAGAATTCACACCCATAGGAATGACCTATGATGCTACTTTTGATCATCTCTATGATCAAGGACTAATCAAACCTATTGGTCTAATCGAGGATCCAACACCAGAAAAGCGATCTCCAAGGTGGGATCCCAAATCCTACTGCAAGTACCATCAAGGAAACGGTCATACCAAAAATGAATGCTACAGGTTTCAAAACCTCATTCAAGATCTTGTGGAAGCTAATAAGATCTCATTACCTCTAGCTAGCAAGGGAACGACTTATGAGGCAAAGCATTTTCCTTTACAAGTCACTAAAAAACCCAAGAAGAGCAATGGAATCTACACTCCAATTGGGATCCCATATGCACAAATCTTCGAAATGCTCTCCGAGAGTGGCGAGATCAAACCTCTCGAACCGAGACCATTCGAATCATTGAAAAGGACAGATAGATATTACTGTCAGTATCATCAATCAAGGGGTCACACTATCGAAAACTGTTTCAAATTCAAGGATTTAGTTCAGAAAATGATTGATGAAAAGAAACTAGTCCAAAGTCCACAAGAAGACGATGCAACCATTAATGGAGTTTGGGACAGTGATGAAGAAGATGTCTACTTAAAAGACATAATAGGATCTCCACCTTCTGTGTCATACACCACGGATGACTTTTGGGCTGAAGAAGACTCATCAATAGACGTCCTCACAAGATCTGGGAGAATGCAACCTCTCGTTTCAACACAACCTATGTCGACCACACAACAAGTTCCCATACCTATCATTGAAGACAGTGGTATTGTTAAGCAGTTTAAGAAAACAAAAGTTGAGATGAACGTGTGGAAACTTTTGGCAACGTCTCGAAACATAGGTTGGCTGTAATGAATGCCTTGGACAAAATAGGGATAGATTCTGACACTACTCCTGAGGGGTTAGCCAACTTCCTCACAAGCGATCTTCCTAGTCCAATTAATTTGATCACCTTTTCTGACAAGGATTTACCTCCAGAAGGTGACAAACACTACAAGGCATTAAACCTCACAGTAGTTTGCAAGAGAATGAATGTCCCTATGACTCTTGTAGACAACGGATTGGCCATCAACGTCTGTCCACTTAGAACTGCGAGGATGCTAGGCAAAAGGGATGAAAATTTAAATCCGTCTACACAAGGAATAAGGGCCTATGACAACACTCGTCGTCAAGCTCTTGGTGAAATTACCCTGAATGTAATGGCGGGAGCAATAGAACATGCTACTACTTTCCAAGTTGTAGACATTAAAGCTTCATTCAATTTGCTGTTGGGGCGCCCTTGCCTTCATGACCTAAAGGCCGTCCCCTCATCTCTCCACCAACAAGTAAAAGATATAGTTGGGGGAATTCCTATCACCATCGATGCTTTGCATATGAGGATCAAGTCTATAGAAAATCCAATCATTATTGTGGAGCACGACGAGGATGATGAGGACTTATGGGGCTTTAACGAAGAAGTCTCCTTAATCTAGGAGGATGAAAGGACCCCTCTTTGCCATGACCCCCATTCCAACATGATTGTAAATGCTATGCTGAAGAAACAAGGACATTTTCCTGGGATGACCCTAGGAAAGAAGAAAGGAATGGAAAAATCGCCGGAGTCACCTGGCCTCCCTAAGTTAGACACTTTCGGACTTGGTTTCAAACCGACTCGAAAAGATCTCAAGCGAGCCCAGGAAAAATCAAAGGCACGTAGAGACGCTCGCACTCAAAAGAAAGCAATCCCAATGGATCAGTACCCTCTTACACTTAATGGTCAATTTATAAAAGAAGGAGAGGACTATCCATGCCATGAATTTCTCGAGCCATTTGTTATAAACGGCATAAGACAACCGGGATTTGAGATTTTCTTGGATTGTTACTTCACAGATGAAATCCCAACTCCTGCCCATAAGGAGAAAGCACCCCCATGCTTTGACTTTAACGTCATGGGATTACTATTTGGGCGAGAAAAGAATGAGCCAACTTACAGAGAAGATAACTCCTCGCTCATTCAAACAGTCCTACAAAGCAAAAGCTTCGATCCCTCGAAGCTAATCACTCCAGCTGAAGGATCACTACAAGGGTGGCGCAAGACCGTCAAGCTGACTACTCCAAGTGGAAGGAAGATATCCATCACGACAGGGCAAGGGCCAATGTTTAAAGAGTTGTCTGAGTCAGAGTCGGAGTCGGAGTCTCTCCCTATAGAGTAATCTAGGTCCTTAGTAGTAGCACCTCCTCCCTCTATTTCTTCTCCTAGGATAGTTAGTGATCAAGTCCCTTAGGACATATCGCTCTTTGATGTAATTATCTCAGAGTATAATAATATTTCTCCTTCTCCTTATTTCTTGTGTTCTTCTCTAACCCAAGATGACGAGCATTGCTTAACTAACGATGAAAAAGACAAAGAAATTATTAAAGCAATGGAAACACTCGAAAAGAAAACACCGGTAATTGAAGAAAGTGAAACGGTTGATATCTCAAATGATTCAACCAATAAAAGAGAAGTTAAAATCGGATTAACACTTAATAAACAAGAAAGAACCGATTTAATTAACTTACTTAAAGAATTTATTGATCTATTTTCTTGGTCATACGAAGATATGCCAGGCATTAATAGAGAAATAGCTCAACACACTATACCACTAATTCCAGGAATGAAACATGTAAAACAAAAGTTACGACGAATGAAACCCGACGTAGCTCTTACAATAAAAGAAGAAGTCCAAAAACAAATAACTGCAGGTTTCATCAAGGTATCCAAATACCCCGAATGGGTCGCCAATGTCGTCCCAGTTCCGAAAAAAGATGGAAGGGTAAGAATGTGTGTCGACTATCGAGATCTAAATAAGGCAAATCTAAAGGACGACTTCCCTTTACCACACATCGATATTCTGGTAGATAACACGGCAAATCACGCGCTTCTCTCATTCATGGATGGGTACGCAGGTTATAATCAGACTCTCATGGCAAAAGAAGACATGGAGAAAACAACCTTCATAACTCCATGAGGCACTTAGTGCTACACGGTAATGCCATTTGGGTTAAAAATCGCGGGCGCTACTTACCCACGTGCAACAACTGCCTTACTCCATGACATGATGCATAAAGAAGTCGAAGTATATGTCGACGACATGATTGTAAAATCAAAAGACCCTCCAGGCCATCAAGTAGCCTTAAGAAAATTTTTCAAAAGGCTAAGAAAATATAATATGAGGTTAAACCCATCTAAATGTGCTTTTGGAGTCACCTCAGGAAAGATTTTGGGTTATGTCATAAGCTCTAGAGGAATAGAGATAGACCTAACCAAAATCAAATCAATCATGTCAATGCCACCGCCCAAAATCGAGAAGCAGATTCGAGGATTTATTGGCCGGTTGCAATACATAAGTAGGTTCATATCAAAATTGACGACAATATGTGAACCAATTTTCAAAAAGCTCAAGAAGAATGTACCAGTTATATGGGATGACGAGTGTCAAAAAGCCTTTAAAAAGATCAAAGCCTATCTCGCAAATCCTCCCGTATTAGCACCAGCACTTCCCGGAATACCTCTTAGGTTATATTTGACGGTTACCAAAGAGACAATGGGAGCTATGCTAGCACAAGAAGTAGAAGGAAAAGAAAACGCAATCTACTATCTAAGCAAAAAGATGCTAGAATACGAAACACGATATACACCACTCGAGAAGTTGTGCCTCGCCTTGGTGTGGGCCACAACCAAGTTAAGACATTACATGCTAGTGCATACCGTCTTCGTAGTCTCGCGATTAGATCCACTCAAGTATCTATTCGAGAAATCTACACTCAATGGACGCATATCAAGATGGATAGTCAATTTAGCCCAGTTTGATGTAAGGTTTATGTCGAAAAAAGCTATCAAAGGATCCGTGGTGTCAGAATTTCTAGCAGACTTTCCAATAGAAGACTCGACGCCAATACAAGACAATGAATTTCCAAATGAAGACTTAATGGTTACTGAAGACAATACTTGGACCTTGTACTTCGACGGAGCCTTTACCAAAAGGGATGTGGCGTTGGAGTATTACTAGTATCACCTAAAGAAGAGCATGTTCCAATCTCTATAAAGCTTGATTTCGACGTTACCAACAACGCTGCTGAATATGAAGCATGCGTGGTAGGCCTTGAAACAGCTTTGGCATTAGGAGTAAAAAAGTTAAGGATATTCGAAGACTCTTCTTTGATTATCAATCAAATATCTAAGAGGTGGAAAGTAAGGAGCGAAAGTCTAGCCCCTTACCAAACCTATCTGGAAACTCTTACCGATCAGTTAGAAAAGGTAGAATACACATATCTACCTAGGGAAGAAAATCAATT
The DNA here is from genome assembly GCF_001683475.1 of Chenopodium quinoa. NCBI lineage: Eukaryota > Viridiplantae > Streptophyta > Magnoliopsida > Caryophyllales > Amaranthaceae > Chenopodium > Chenopodium quinoa. The sequence goes on along the minus strand of NW_018742263.1, from coordinate 3,892,221 downwards.
TGCTAATGCCTTGGCAAGACTAACCTCAATGGTTAGGATTCGCACGGAAATCGAGCAAATGCCTCTAACTATAGAAAAAAGGCACAAACCAGCATACATCCAAGCTATAGAAGACGACGAAGTAGTCCAAGACGAAGAAGAAGAAGAAGAAGAACCGTGGTACACGGATATACTCAATTATGTCACCAAAGGAGAATACCCTCCCCATGCTGACAAAAGAGCAAAACGAGCATTAAGACTCTTGGCTTCCCAATATGTACTCATAGACAACGAGCTACATAAAAGGGTACCAAAGGGTCGAGCTCTCTTATGTGTAGGAAAAAAGGATTCCCAAAGAGCAATGAGGATAGTCCACGATGGAATCTGTGGCACTCATATAAATGGCAAAATGTTAGTCCAAAAAATAATGCGAGAAGGATATTATTGGACTACAATGAATAGAGATTGCCATCAATATGTAAAAAGATGCCCTAAGTGCCAAATTTATCCCAATTTACAACATGTTCCTCCATCCTTTCTCTACACCTACACATCACCATGGCCATTCTCTACATGGGGAATTGACATCATCGGCAAAATCACTCCCCCAGGAACAGGAGGTCACGAATATATCTTAGTAGCAATTGATTACTTCACAAAGTGGATCGAAGCGAAATCATACGCTAAACTCACTGCAAAACATTTAGCACTCTTTATCGAGAGAAATATTATTTGTCGATACAGAGTCCCACATAAAGTGATAAGTGACAATGGAACTCACTTTCAATCCGAATGTGAAGAATTGCTACAAAAATACGGCATTCAACATCATCATTCTTCCCCTTACAGACCTCAAGCAAATGGAGCAGTCGAGGCAGCTAATAAAAATCTAAAGACTATCATCGAGAAAATGACGGAAAATTATAAGGATTGGCCTGACAACCTTCACTTCGCATTGTGGGGTTACCGCACGTCAATTCTCACATCAACATGAAATACGCCATTTTCCTTGGTATATGGAATGGATCCCGTACAACCTGTCGAACTAGAAATTCCATCTCTACGCATCGCATTAGAGAGTAAACTCGATGAAGTCGAATGGACTAGGGCAAGATATGAAGAATTGATTCCACTCGATGAAAAGCGACTAGAAGCTCTGCATCACACTCAGTGTTATCAAACTCGTATGGCTAGGCATTTTAGTAAAAAGGTGAAGACAAGAAACATCAAAGTAGGAGACTTGGTATTAAAGGCATTAAGGAAAAATGTTTTAGATCCAAGGGTTAAATTTAGACCTAATTGGTCTAGACCCTACATTGTCAAAACTATCCTGTCAGGGGGTGCAGCAAAACTAACTGATATGGATGGCAATGAGTTCTCGAACATGACAAATCTTGACCAACTTAAGAAATACCACTTTATTTTCCGAAAATCTCGCATCCTAGAATTAACTAAAAATTCGATAGAAGATCGGTGAAATATCGGCGTCACGGAAAACGTTCCAGCGCCAGCAGTTCAGCATTAGCGCCAACCGACGACCATCAGCGCCAGTCGACGGCACCGTCGCCTGAAGCCAGACTCCCTTGACCGGCGCCAGTCACAGACAAGTGACGCCAATTCACAGCTAAATTCTGGGAATATTTCGGTGTTTTTCGGAAAATTTTCGACTTCTGTACTCGAAAAATTCCTGGAAAATTAATATTTTTTGGTTTTCATTGCTTTAATAAATAAATTTAAAGTAAATAATTTAATTAAAAGCTGAAATTTCATTAATAAAATAAAATTACATTATTGATGGAATTTTAATAGAGCTGAAATAAATTAACTTTAAATAAAAAAAAATATAAACTAAGTCTAATAATTTGAAATTAAGCAATGCTCCTAATCTTTCTTTTCTTTCCTAGCCCTTTTCTAATTTTTGTCTGCTTCCTCTTCCTCATCCATAACCTTAGCTAGTAGGCATCCTTTAGAGGACCTACATTCAATCTTAGAGTAAATACTTTCCCCTTCAGCTAGGACTCCATGCTTCTTTTCTACCCAAGATTTTTTCTCTGTGGTGTCAGCTTTCCTTTTTCCTTATCTTTGGTAGTACTTATCTTCCTAGGCATTGCAGGTGTTTTGAATTCTACTCTTTCACCTAAGCGTTCCTTGGCAGGAATCACCCTGTCACCTAGACGACTCTTTACATCAGTTTTACCCTGATTTTTCTTCGAGTCCTTCGAAGGTTTCTTCAGCAACCACTTCTTCACATCATTGGGCAGGGAAGGAGGAACCTTTTAGGTAATTACTTCCCATAGAGGTCTGGCACTCCAATAAGCATCAAATCTATCTACTTCCTGGGAAACAGGGTACTCATAGGGAGGACGAAGATCCCCGGAAGGAATATTCTGAAGAAGGCCGTGTTGTCTTTTTACCCTGCAGAGATAGTAATAAGTCATACGGGACAAACTTGGAAGACGACATAAAGGTTGCTTGTTGACACCAACCATCCTTTCTATTTTCCACCACGGGATGACCCACTTGATAGCAAAATTGCGAGATTCGAAGACCCTTCTCCACTCATGGCGCCCCATTTTAGAGAAGCGTTTCTTCCTCCTTACGAAGCAATTTGGAGTGTACTTCTCAATGTTGTCTGGAGGGCTAATTAATTCTAGCCTTTCCATTAGCCACATCTGTAAAAAAATTGCAATGCAAATAAATTATTATTACTATACAAAAATATATTTTTTGATTTCTGTAATTAAAAATATTATTTTTCTACCTGTAATAAAATTGAAGAACCCCGAAAAGGTGCTTTTGGGTTCCTTTTCAATTCATCAAGACTAATCATAGTCTCTCCAACTATCAATGGCGTTGGATTTCTTCCTGATTCAATTTGTTCTAGTACGGTGGTTATAATTGATTGACCCTCATTATTTTTACCACTACTAAGAAAAAATTGATTAAGCATACAAAAAAAGAAAGCCCTTCTTCTATAAATATGAAAAGATTCGGAGTGAGGTTTATCAAAATAATGGCGAGCAAATTCTTTCAAATTAACTATGTTGCCATCTACTAGCTTTGATAAATCCCTTTCTTTTAAATTGAAGAAGCGTTCAAAATCCTTGTAATAATAAGCATGTATTCTAGGGATTGCTATGAGGTCTATTGCAGGGAAACCTAAAATAGCACCAAACTCTTTCGACAAAGGGCTAATTTCATCATACCCTATTCTAAAGCAATGAATATCAACATTCCAATATTCTAGAGCGGTATGAATAAAATCTAAGTCAAGATCTACCCCTTTGATACCATAAATTCCCCCCAAGTGGAACACATCTAATTCTTTTCTTTCTTTGGCATTAAGAGACCGACACCATTCATGGGTGTATTAGGTAAAAGTTTTGGTGACTAGAGACATGATATTATTTTTCTAAGGCCAAGAATTATTTTACTTGCTGAAATTATGTAAAGAATCGGTTGGGTAGGAGGCTATTTATGCACGAAATCGGAGCAGTTTTAATCGGGGTAAAATACGGAGTCAGCTACTTGGCGCTAGACGCCGCGATTGGCGCTAGACGTCAAAGCTTGGCGCCAAGAGCTAAGTGTAGCGCTTGGCGCTACACCCAATTGCGCGGTGCCAAATGGCGCCAAATTGCCACGTCATACACGCTTTCTAAAACCGCGTTTTTTACCTTAATCTGAGTCTGCTAATGACTTTACGGCTTCTTTATCTTTTTCTAAACATCTTTTTATTCTTTTTTTAAAATTAATATAACTATTATATTAATTATATTATTCTTTTTTTGGATTTTATTTAGGTTAATTCCCAAGTTTTTTTATATAAACCCAACATTTTATTTGCCTTTTCCTTTTTCATTTTTCTTTTTGGGGGAGAGAGTCGGATACCCTCCATCAATAATAAAAATGATGAAATTTTTGCGCAAAATTACTCGTCACATTTTTCTTGCACACACAAACATGCACATAATAATGACAATAATAATAATAATAATAGCAAACATGATAAATAAGATAAACTCATAATAGTATTTATATACAAAATATGTCTAAAAAAATGAGTCTAACTAAAAGGCAAAGTTCTATACAAAGTAAAAAATAAGCAAAAAGCACAGGTACAAACTACGGCGCGCCGGGGGAGGTAAACCCATCATCGCATAAAACTCCACCGTACGAGGAGTAACCTCTCCACCTACTCCAGCTCTAGCTCTAGTATCATCTCCAGTCTCCGCATGAGGAGGAAAACTCAACGTGGGTCCACTCCACCCAAGATCAACTTGAGGCTGAGGCTGCAGAGGCTGCTGCGATGACGAGCCAACCTCGTACATCCCACCACCTCTAAGAGCCGAGGTAGCCTCTCCCTAGCCTACCGGCGCAGCATGAGCCCCCTCAGAGGAGGAACCTGACCCCTCTGCCACATCAGTACGGGCAGCCTCAGAGCAACCGCCTCTACCTCCTGAAGTAGTGCGGCGACGCCTCGAGCTAGACCTCGCCGGATCCCTCTGCACCTCAGGTCTCGTGCGGGTACGAGAAGGAATAGGCTGACCCTACAAAAAGAATTAAAATCATAAACAAGGCAAAATCAAAAGCGGTAATGCAGAACATATGAAAGAAAGACTACCTCCTGAACGGTGTCGTCTCGACGGCAGGTAGCCACGTTCCTCATCTGGACAAGCTGGCTCTGGAAGGCATCTATACATCGTGTCATCGCCGAAACCACCTCGCGCAAGAGCTGTCAAAGAAATAAGTCAGTAAACGTGCATAATTTATATGGACAAAAATTGCAAATAAATAAGCTTACCCGAGTTTGGTGGAGAGGAACCGACCGTTCTACGAAGCGCTCGTCCTCAGGAGCCGGAGGAATCATTTCCTCAATCGGCCCATATGTCCCCTGGTAATGGATAGACATACGGGGTGGTACTAACCAGCGGAGTACTGCGCGGCTAACCCAGGGACTGCCAGGCCAACCCTCTCTCCAAGATATGCGATCGCTCCATAAGTCCCCAAGAAATAGTGACGCTCAGCGGAGTACTGCGCGGCTAACCCAAGGACTGCCAGGCCAACCTAGGGAATAATTTCAAGCCTTTAAAAATCCCACTAGCTTGAACCCCACTGTGATCATACACTAAATTACGATGGCGTCCAAAAGGGAAGAAGATAGAGCAAAAGAGTCGCCAACAAGTTTTTAAGGAACTTGTAAACCGTTCATAGGATGAAGGTTACACCCCTTAACGATCCAAGAGATCGTCAACTCCATAAGGTCATGAACCAAATAAGGGTTCGGGGATGATGGTACAAATCCAACCTAAAAGAGATTGAACCTGCCCTAATAATAGGCCTCTACTTTATTCTGCTCGTATTCATGTGCGCTTTCTGACTAACATACAATCAATAGGATTAACCCTAAACCTGTTTAATCTATGTTGGTTGAATATTAATGCACAAATAAACTATTATTGGCGATCACTTGAATTATAATCACAATTAACCTAACAAGATTATTAATTATCTTATTAAGCGTGATTGCAAGTACCAAATTCCCTCTAAACATGCATAAAGGTGATCAAGCAATAAAGAATATAAAATATGATACATATCAAGCAACATAATAAATAATCAACATCATTAATAATAATCAATGATAATCATAATAATAATAAATATTAGGGAGAATATAGGAAGCATCATAACAATCATATTTGATATTAAAAATACCCTAGACATGATACTAGGAATATCATAATAACAATCTAAACATGATATCTACATCATAAATCAATTAATCAATTAAAGTACTTACTTGGATGCCTCGTACCTCTTTCTAATAACAAAATACACACGTTAGTAACTTCAAGGAAAGTAATAATCAAAACAATTAAATTAAATAATTAAAAGAGAGATTTGGGACCAAACCCTCAGAAATTAAAACCTTTCATGTCTAGGGCGAAGGCAACTTCGAATATGGCTAGGTGTATCTAGACCTTGTGAATGCGGAATTTTGTATTAAAAAACAAGGAAGAAAGAATACTAAAGGATTAATGTTATTGAAAGTTGATGAATGAATGATGTAGATGATGAATGGAGAGAGTTGATTATTGGTGATGAAGATAGTTGATGAAAACTTAAGAATAAAAAGAATTGGTGGACGATGGATGTAGATGATCAATGAAAACGGAGTTTTTGATACGATATTTATAGAGAAAAACATCTAAAAAAGATAATTTATCAAAACAGAGTCTGAAGACCACAAAAACACATTGGCGCCAGCCCTGGCTCATTGGCGCCAGGACCAGTGGCTAGCGCCAGGCGCCAATGGCTGGCGTCTGGCGCCAATCCTGATTCCAGGCGCCAAGGCCTGGGGTTGGACGCCAAATTGGATTTCAACGCGTTTTCAAAATTCTGATAAAATTCCCATACTGGAAGATAAAATAATATAATTTCAATCGAAAATGCTATTTGATCTTGATTAAAACTTTGAAGAATCCTAATTGAATTAGTAATGAAAAGAACCTTCTAGAATGTTCTAGAAGACTAAAACCATTCCTAATTGCATTAGGAATGATAAATCATATTAGGCCCTTCCCTAAAGCATTGGGCCGTACTTAAAACTCAAACCGGGCCCAGTTTAGTAAATTGGCCATAAATTCCTCAATATTCATCGGAATTGGGCTTATAATATATCGTTGGAAAGGACTTTGCAAGCCCCATCCAACTACACCACTATGGGACCTATATCATGGACCAACCAAACTGGATTGGCTGTTTTCTTAAAATAAAGTTTTCAAAAACAGAGAGAAAAGAAAAGAATTAAAACTTTCCGCAACACTAGACCTTTCCACACTTTCGTTTCATTCGATCATGATTCGACGTGAAAGGTAATCATCACTGGGTTTGTTTTTGGGGAGACACAAATGGGTGTCTACAGTATGCCTTATGGCCAAAACTGATGAAAGGTCACTGAAGGAACTATAGGCTGAGGTATGGTTTCCTCAAAATAAATTAAGACAGTTTTCTAAAGAGAAACTAATATGTGCTGGTTTGGAAATCTAAGAAGACTTAAAAGAAGTTTACAAATCCAAATAGCAAAGTGACAAGGCTTTATTAACTTACAAAGAACACAATGAATGGCTAGACGATATGAAGTTTGATATTCAAAGCAGATTATTTTGTCTCTTTGACAATAATGTTATTCTAAAAGAAACTATTGAAAAACTCAAGCATGATAACATTGTTTTCAATGTGGAACTATCCTTGTTAAAACTCAATGTAAATACTCCTAACTCTTAAGTTCCTCAATTTGTCCAATAATCCGAATTTTGAAAAACTGAAATCAGATTTGGAGGAATTAAAAACGGATAAAGCAAGACTTGAGGGAGAACTTGAGAGGGCCAGGAAAGGCAAGCAACCCATAGAATATAAATTTCCAGACAGGATTGCAAATGCTCAGACTAAAAGAACGGGAGGTTTAGGTTTTAAGAAGAAGTTCCAAAAGGAGAAAAAGTATGTTGATCTGCCTAGTAGTATTGTTTGTTATTTCTGTGGTAAGACAGGACATAAGCAAGTTAAGTGTCCTAAGAATGAAAAAATCACTCAGAAGAATGAAAAAATATGTAGTACATATATGGGTTAAGAAAGATGATCTACATATGTTACACAGGAACCCAAGGAAACCTGGGTTCCTTAAACCAACGTTTAATTCTTCACGTGGGTTCTAGTGAGAGGGAACAACACCTGGTATCTCGACAGTGGTTATTATAAGCACTTGACTGGAGATAAAACTAGATTTCTCTAACTAGATGCCTACTATGGTGGGACTGTGACCTTTGGTGATAATGTGAAAGGTGATATAGTTGCTATTGGTAAAGTAGGAAGGTCAAGTTCTCATGCTATTGATAATGTATTTTTGTTTGAGGGTCTTAAACACAACTTGTTAAGTATTTCACAATTTTTTGACAAAGGTAACTCTGTTAGCTTTACCTCTAATAAATGTAAAATCAGCCACAATGACATTGGGAACATATTTCTAGAAGGAACTCGTAAAGGGAGCACATATATTGTTGATCTAAACGAGGTTCCTAATAGCTGCTTAACATGTCTTAGTGTTATTGAGGATGATCCTCTATTATGGCATAAGAGATTTGGTCATGCAAGTTTTACTTTGCTTGATAAGCTTAGATCCAAGGAATTAATGAAAGGACTTCCGTGCATTAAGTTCCTATATGATAAAGTGTGTGATGCCTGTGTTAGAGGAAAATAGACTTGAATTTCCTATAAATCTAAAAAGATGGTAAGCACTAAAAGACCTTTGTAATTTATTCATATGGATCTTTGTTGTCCAATGAAAATCAAAAGCAGAAGTGGTAAGAGATATGTAATGATTATTGTTGATGATTATTCAAGGTATACTTGGGTATTCTTTCTTGTTAGTAAAGATGAAACTTTTGATGAGTTTAATTTGTTGCTTTTGTGAAGAAAGAACAGAGAAGAACAGGAAATCAATTGATTCATCTCAGATTGGATCATAGAACAGAATTTAAAAACTCCAAGTTTGATGAATTTTGTACTGAACATGGAATGGATCACAACTTCTCTGCCCCAAGAACTCCACAACAAAATGGTGTGGTGAAACGCAAGAATAGAAGCCTTGAAGACATGGCTATAGCTATGCTGATTTCAAGTGGATTGCCTAAGAACTTGTGGGCAGAAGCAGTAAACACAACATGCTACTGTAGACACCTAATTGTGTCTCCCCAAAACCAAACCCAGTGATGAGTACCTTTCACATCGAATCATAATCGAATGAAGTGAAAGTGTGGAAAGTCTAGTGTTGCGATTAGTTTTTAATTCTTTTCTTTCTCTCTGTTTTTGAAAACCTTTTTTTTTATGAAAATAGCCAATCCAGTTCAGTTTGGTCCATGGAATGGGTCCAATAATGGTGTAGTTGGATCGGGTTCGAAAAGAGCTTTCCAACGATATATTATAAGCCCAATTCCGATGAATAATGAGGAAGTTATGACTAAATTATTAAACTGGGACTGGTTTGATTTTTATATGCGGCCCAATGATCTAGAGGAGGGCCTATTTTGATTTATCGTTCCTAGTGCAATTAGGATTGATTATGGTCTTATAGAATCTTGTAGAAGGTCCTTTAGAATCATAATTTGATTAGCATTGATAAATGAGTTTTAAGAGTTTTATTTGGAATAAAAGAAGTGTTTTTAAGGAAATTACAGTTTTACCCTTCGTACGCTTAAATTTTATCAAAATATGAAAACGCGTGAAAAAACTGATTGCAGCGCCGTAACTATAGTTTGTTGCGCGTCGCAACGACACGTCTGTCGCCTGGCGACAACCCTGTCGTTTGGCGACAGGGGCGTGTTTGGCGACAGCGTCGTGTTTTATTCTTTTCGAAACTCTGATTTCTTTTTTATCATATCCGGCTGATTTTCTTTATAAATAGCCTCCTAAAACCTCCGTTTTCAATCACTAACTCTCATAAAGAAATTCTTGATATTCTCTATCTCTCTTTTCTAAACTAGCCTTCTCTCAAATACAAAATTCTGCATTCTCAAGATCTAGACACATCTAGCATAGTTCGAAGTTGCCTTCACCCTAGATGTGAAAGGTTTGATTTCTGAGGATTTGGTCCCAAATCTAGTCTAAACTTTCTTAATCTTTATTTAATTTAATTGCTTTGATTTTATATTTTCCTTGAAGTTACTAATGTGTGTATTTTGTTATTAGAAAGAGATATGAGGCATCCAAGTAAGTTCTTTAATTGCTTTATTGATATTATGATATAGAAATCATGTCTAGGTTGTTATTTTGATTCCTAGTATCATGTTAGGATGCTTTTCTTAGTATGATGTTTAGGGTGACAACAATAAGTTCCTAGTATCATGTTTAGGGTAAATAATATAATGTCAATTATGATTTCTGTGACGCCTTTTTATTGTCATCCCTAATATGGCTATATATTTGATCTTTAATGTTTAGGGACATGCTAGGGTTTGTTATTAATCTTGTTAGTATCATGCCTAGGATCTTGCTATTATTATTCTTTAACATGATTATGATAAATGTGATTATTATTATTATTATTATTATTATTATTATTATTATTATTATTATTATTATTATTATTATTATTATTATTATTATTATTATTATTATTATTATTATGTTGCTTGATAAATATTTATTGTTATTGCTTGATCACGCCTTTTATGCATGTTTAAAGGGAATTTGTACTTGTAATCATGCTTAATGAGATAATTAATAATCTTGTTTAAGGTTAATTTGATTATAATTCAAGTGATCGCTAATAATAGATTTATTTGTGCATTAATATTCAACCAACATAGATTAAACAGGTTTAGGGTTAAACCTATTGATTGCATGTTAGTTCGAAAGCGCACATGAATACGAGATGAATAAAGTAGAGGTCTATTATTAGGGCAGGTTCTTTCTCTTTTAGATTGGATTTGTACGTTCATCCCCGAACTTCCAGTTTTGGTTCTAGACCTATTGGAGTTAACGATCTCTTGGATCGTTAAGGGGTGTAACCTTCACCCTATGAACGGTTTACAAGTTCCTAAAACTTTTTGGCGACTCTTTTTTTCTAGCTTCCTTCCCTTTGGACGCCACCATGCTTAAGTGTATGATCACAGTGGGGTTCAAGTTTGGGGTAATGCTTGAAATATTCCCTGCAGTTACACTCTTAATCGAGTATCTGTTAGAGCCATCACCAACAAAACTCCTTATGAACTCATTAAAGGGAGAAAGCCTAATGTTTCTTGACGAGGGGAAAAACTAGGTTGTTGACTAATCATCCTTAAGCCAAACAAAATTTATAATCACTTAACAAACCTAAATACAAGTATAGAGGTAAGTCAAGAGATGAACCACTAGGAACGGTTATGATTAGTGCTTTCAATTATGTGCCTAAGCTAGGTTTAAGTCTAAGGGTAAAGCGGTAAAACTAACAACTATCCAATCAAAGAACCAAAAGACATAAAGCAGTAGGGAATGAGGATCAACAAGTAATCATGACAATTGTAGCAACTCGGGCACAACATGCAAGTCAAAGGTTGCGAAAACTGATGTTAAGAGCAATCAAAATAACTCAATAAGCTATCTCCTAGAGGTCTAGCTAGCGCCAACTACGAAAGACTCTAACTAGGAAGGTCACTAACCAAGCTCAATCGACAATTGCAATTCCTAAATCAATGGTCTGTATCATTAGAAACTACAATGCAATCTAGCATAATTCTCAAGTCCTATCGAATTACATACATGCACAATTTCCATTAATCACTTTAATCTCAACAATTAATCAACATAATCCCCAAATTAAGCGTAATCAATCAATCATACAAGTTTCACCCAATCCCTAGCCAAAAAACTACTCTAACATAATCATCTAATCAACTAACAACTACGGAAATCAAGAATCAAAAAAATATCACGAACAACTACACTAATCAAGCATCAAACATCAAAATCAATTCAAACAAACATGAATATTAAACAAAGCAATAAAATGAGATAGATTTAGAAATGCGCATTGATAATAGAGAAGATCTTCAACGTAGTTGTCACCATTGAATTTTCAATCTCTCAATCACCATTGAAATTCCTCACTTTCTCTCTCTAAATCTACTCCTAAGCTAAGCCTAAAACTAGAGAGAGAAGCTCTCAACTAAGCTAATTTTATAATCAAAGATTATCTCTAATTTATTCTCATTTTCACTTCCAAAAACCGGGTTACAAGGTATAAAAAGGAGGCGTGAAACGAAACCGAGCAAAAAAAAGACCCAGGGCGGCACGCCCGTGTCCGCGCTCCTCTGGGTTCCTTCAGTTCATCTCAAGGCTTCATGCGTTCGCTAATGGCTTTGAATGAGCGCACCAAATGATGATGATGGACACCAAGGTGGAAGATCCAAAAGCGCTGGACAGTGGGTTCAACACCACTTCTTCATGAGAGCGCGGCTTGAGAGCGCAAGAGCTAGAACTTGGAGATTTCACTTCCTTGCATCTTGAGCTTTCCTGTGGCCATGAGCTTACTCCAAAACCATCTTCAACCTTATTAAACCACCAATATCACGACCCGGTCCTTGTAAAATACATACAATCACAAAAAGAGAGTAAATAAAGGAGAAAAGACTAGAAAAACCATAAAAATGCACAAAACCATAAAATAAGAGAGGAAAGGTAAAACAAAGAGCAAATGCATAAAAATAAGAATTTATTAAGAAGGAAAGATATGAAAATAAGGTAAAAACAACATAAATACTCATCAAATGGGTGCAATTTATGACACCTATCATTTCTTACTTTGTACATAACAATGGTAAAAGGAATTTAGAAAAGTTTGATGAACGTAGTGATGAGGCAGTATTCTTAGGATATGCCTCAAATAGTAAGGAATATAGAGTCTATTATAAAATAATAATGTGTGTTGAAGAATTAGTACATATTATATTTGATGAAACTGAACAGTTGATTGATGTACAGAATTATGATGATTATTTTGAAATTGGACTTGTACGCAAGTATGATCTCGATGAAGAATCTACATCATTGCAAAAGCAGTAGGTTGTAAATGAAGGAGAAGCAAATCATGAAGCAAATGAAGAACCTACAGTGGAGAATGCACCAAGAACTCCACCTCAAGAACAGAATGAAGGAAATGAGGAAGGTCATGAAGAAGTACCAACTGAAAATCAAGATAGAGTTCCTACAGAAGTACTAGTCAACAATAATCAAGAAAGATTGTATTCTATCAAGGACTTCAAGCCAAATTGATGGAAACATCAAAGTTCACATCCAATAGATGCAATCATGAGCGATATCACTAAAGGAACTCAGACTAGATCTCAGCTTAGGAACTTCTGTGCATTATATGCATTCCTTTCCACAAAAGAACTATGTTGAAGCTTTAACTAGCGCTGACTTGATTAATGCTATGCACGCTGAACTAAATGAGTTTGAAAGAAATAAAGTGTGGCATCTAGAACCTAGACCTGAAAAGAAGAAGACTATCGGGTTAAAATGGGTGTTTAGGAACAAACTAGATGAGCATAGTATTATTGTCAGGATCAAAGCAAGACTTGTTGCACAAGGTTTCAATCAACAAGAAGGAATTGAATATGAAGAATCATTTGCTCCAGTAGCCAGGTTAGAGGCTATTCGATTACTTATTGCTTTTGCTGCTTATATGGGATTCAGATTGTTCTAGATGGATGTTAAATGTGCTTTCCTAAACTTATTTCTTGAAGAGGAAGTCCATGTAAAATAACCTCCTGGATTTGAAAATCCAGAGTTCCCAAAACATTTTTATAAGCTTGACAAGTCTCTTTATGGGTTGAAGCAAGCTCCTAGAGCATGGTATGAAAGACTATGAAAGTTCCTTTTGAAATATGAATTTAAACATGGTAAAATTGATAAAACTTTGTTTTTGAAATAAAATCTTAGTTGTACAGATCTATGTTGATGATATTTTGTTTGTTTCAACCAATGAAACTTTATGTAAGTATTTTTCTGACCTAATGAGTGGAGAATTTTGAAATGAGCATGATGGGTGAGTTAACCTTCTTCCTTGATTTTCAAATCAAGCAAATTGAAGAAGGAATCATTATCCATCAACAAAAATATATCATGGAACTAATTAAGAAATACAAGCTAGACAATGAAAAAAACCAATATAACTCCTATAAGGGTTGTTTAGACACCTACTTTTGGCCTCTTGTCCCGAATAAAACTGCGATGATGTTACAAAAATCCGTTCTTCATGCTAGATCAAAGTTAAAGTGTTTATGGACTAAGAAATGCATTATGAAGTAATTTAAAACTCATATTTGAGACCAAGTTATATTATAGCCTTGCTAGATTACTAATTAGGCCTAAAATGTTCTCATACATGTTTAACGTGATTAATAACGAATCTAAATGCAGCAAATGCAATGATTCGATCTAATGGATCTTACATTGTTTAAAATCAAGCCAAAAGACAAACAAACTGTCATATTTACATGCATTTACTAGACTCATGGATAGCCCTTTCAAAGGGATTTCCAACGGTATATTATAAGCCCAATTATGAGCTAAAACGAAGAAGTTATGATAAAAACACTAATTCGAGCCCCAAAACCGACACCCTTTCACTACAACGACCATATCTGTTGATCCATAACAGATTTTAACCTAATTTTAACTGCATTAGAAATTATACATTCATAGTTTTCCAATGATATCTCACAAGCCTAATCCGACTTCTCAATCAAAAGTTATGGAAGTTTTAAAAACGTGTTGTCGTATAAGGCAAACCGTATCGCAACGCAACTCAGTAAGTTGAGCGCGCCTGATTAGGATGCGCTCGGCATCCAGCGCGACTTAGAGAGTTGCGCGCGCCACCTGACGACATGGCTCTAAAACCCTAAACCTAGATCCCTACGCCTATAAATCGGGGTCTTCGTTCAACTCGAAGGAGGACCGAAAAATTAGAATTCTAACCCTAGCATTCTCAAAACCCTAATCTATCAATTTCTCTTACTATCACACTATATTTTTATCTTTCTTCCTACTAATCTTCAACCATAATCCATCCATTGAATCTCTTGGAGGTACAAAGAAGAAAGAAATTCCATAAACGCATTAAACGGAGATTTAACATAAAAGAAGGACGATTAGTTTCCTGAGCACTTAGATAAATCACTTTTCTTTTATTGTTTAAATAACTTTAATTGATTAAGGCATGTTCTCTTACGTTGAAATTCAGTTCAGTTCAGTTCAGCTCAGTTCAGTTCAGTTCAGTTTAGTTTAGTTTAGTTCAGTTCTGTTCAGTTCAGTTCCTAATTTCCTTCTCTTATAAAATATTCATTTCAATTCAGTTCAGTTCAGTTCAGTTCAGTTCAGCTCAGTTCAGTTCAGTTCAGCTCAATTCAGTTCAGTTCAGTTCAGTTCAGTCAATGAGATCAGACCCTAAATAGTGTTGTTTGATCACTTTAAATAAACTTTTAATTAATTAATTCACATAGTACTCTTTCGTTAATCAAGACTAGAATTTGATAATTAATTGTTGTTTTATCACTTAAGACAAGGAGAATATTGTTTATTTTGTTCTTTTCATGAATTTGAATAACAAAAGAATAACGACTTTTGTAATGTAATTCCTACGTGATTGACGCTTTTAAATAAAACCAACTAACTTAGTTTTTAGGAACCACGTTGCATATATTGTTTGGTGATGAAATTGTTAAAAAGGAAGAGCTAGTAGAGGCCGTAACTAGGGCTAGAATAGCGATTCCTCCCTAAAAGGAACGTTATTTTAGTACCCTCGCTCCCGAACTCATTTCTGGTACACGTATACCAATTTGGGCATGGGTAAACTTACAATTCGTGCTAACTATTCCTTGAAATCTACTTAGGAGAAAGGCATGAACGAGGTTTATGAGTTTTCCTAAAACTCATTGGCGATTCCTACTTGTTTCTTACAAAAAAGTGTGATGAGAGTATCATTTCTTATTCAAGGTCTCCAAAAAATTCAGGAATTCAAATCCTAATACACCCTAAAAAGTGTAAAGTCCTAGGCTTTTAAAGGGCCATGAGCATTGAAGGAGAAGGATCCCCTACGATTGGAACACCCTCCTTACAGTGGCGACTCCACTGGGGACTTAGAGGTTACAAGATTAGTTCGTAGTTATGGTTCAAGATTTCCAACACTAGGTTACCTATGAGTTGTAACGAGAATTAAATTGGTTAATCTCTAGTTAACGAGCAAGACTCGAACGCATGATATCTTCCTTTTTCACAAAAGTAAAAATCAAACAAGCAACGTTGCATCATGCATAATCATAGCACAATTTAACCATTGGGGATTAGCTCATTGACTAGGGGTTGCCAACACTAGGCTTCTATCCTAAAATCAATTACAATCATCTCACCCATATCGCCAACAAAATGTTGGGAGGGCTATGTCATGGGTCAACACCTTGAGTGATTGATTCGTGTATCGTCCCTTAAGATATGGTACCTTTGGATACCCAAGCCTTGACCTTAGAATGACATTATATGCTTTAACAGTTCCTTTTATGTGCCTATTTGACTACGTGAATATGTGTTTCGTGTCTAATCTAATGAGTTCCAACTTGTTACCCAGAGATATAATAAAAAAATCGCAAAAATTATGGTTCGACAAAAAAAAAAAAAAAAAAAAAATTTCGAACCTACTAGGTGGCACGCGCAATTGTCAAAGTTTCCTGCGCCCTCCAAGTGCAAGTACAGAAGTTGTGCCGGCACATCCGCGCAACTCTATGTCTTGCACACGCCCAATGTTCAAAGTTAACTTTGACTCGTTATGAGAAAACGATATTACCGCTTCAAGGTTAATCGTTAAGTAGGTGCTAAAAATATTTCTTTGGCTAACAACGTTGTCTAACTTAGTTACTTTTACTTTGATCGTTTATTTTTGTTTTTCCTTTTTAAAAAAAATCAAAAAAATGTTTTTTATCGTTCTTTTTTGCGTTTTTAAAAAAAAAAAAGGACGCATGTGGCAGATTACTCTTGAAGTTGCACTTTCCACCTTAGTGCAAGATGGAAAATTTCGCGCGATACTATTTTTTATTATGATGATTCGTTTACGTACTTTATAATCTAACTAATGACATTACTTCTTATGAGGTTCGTCATTAGAAGTCGCATCCCTTAATAGGACGTCATCAATATGTTTATTCTTAAACATGCCTATTTTCGTATTCATCATATTTTAGTTGTAATTGGTCAACCTTGATTTAAGAGTATAATTTATTACCTCTTCTATGGTTTAAAAAGAAAACCCCGAGAACCTTACTTGGGATGTTTGCCTCACACAAAAAAAGAAGAGAAATAGAACGAAAGAAAAAAAAATTGTTCTTAAAAAAATAAATAAATAAATAAAGTATGATGCAAAAAAAAATTATTATTATTATTCTCGAAAAAAAAGAGAGAGAAGATAATGAATGATAAAACCGAGAAAATGATTTAATTATTTTTTGGATTTTACATCCGATTCGGAGGCCATCATTTTTGTAAGCAAATAGTAATATATTATCCTTTAAAGATGAGCAATATGAGAATCATAATTGAAAAAAAAAATGATATAGATCTCTATTGCAATCTAAATGATCAACAAATACCATAGTATATTTGGTCATTTTAAGGAGTATGTTCGGGTTGATTAATATTCCTAAAAATTTGATGAACGTTTTCAATCCAACTTTCTTGTCTTTCCTTTCTACCTTTGTCGAAAGCAATTCATTTAGAGTGAAATCCTTAGATGATTACCTTGTTGAAGTCAACATAAATCATGACATTCCATTAATGATTGTTCGTGACTTTTTTGACATTCTTTATCAACAAACTTGCTTAAAGTGAATTCGTATTACAAGGATTAAAAATAAAAAAATAAAACAATCATTTTGATTTTGATTCATTGTTTGAATACTTGGCAGAAAAAGGTTTAAGTGAACACGCTCAATTTCTCGTGATACACATTACTAGGTCATATTCCACATTCGCATACTAGTTCAATCATGAGTGACAAAGCAACAATGGAGAAACTTATACTACTACAAAACTTGGAAAAAAGACCCCTAATTAAAGACCCGTTATTTAACTAACGGGTCTATTTGATGTAAAAGACCAAATTTTAATTATAGCGGGTCTCTTATGTATATTGGAGAAAAAAAAGTGAAAACAAAAAAGACCCGTTGCCAAACCTAACCGATCTCTTCATTACATTAAGTCCCACATCTCTGTTAAGAGAGGAAAATGTGAGATCTGTTATATAACTTCACGGGTCTCTTCCATTTTCTCCTCCTGACTATAAGATTTTTGACCCTTTGTTACTCCATTTTTTTTTTATTATTAATCGTTAAAACCCTTCCAATTCATTCAGCGCTCTCTCTCTCTTCAAAACCTCTACCCAACCGTAACCCTAAGTCGTCCTCTTGTTATTCAGCCGTTGTCCCTTCTTCTTCCCTTCTCCATTTCAAAACACATCAAACAACAATTGATTCAACATCTCTACAAAAATCATTAATCTCATTCAATTTTTCCAAACATCATTAGCTCAAGGTCTACTTCAATTTTTTAAAGGCAGATAGAAGCTTAACCTCCTATGCTAATAGATCTGGAAATTATGAAGAATTGTTGTCTAATTGATGACCTAACTTGTGATCAAAATTGAGGTAATTAATCTATAAATTGATTTTCTGCTTTAATTTTGTAAATTGGACTGTATTTCTTAAGATATCTTTGATTGGAGATGTTGGGTGTATGCCATAGCAGTAGATATCGGCAATGTCACTTATATACTTGTCACTTGTTTTATGCTTTCACCAGTGTTTCGGGTGAAAACAATGGGACCTTGCCGAAGGTCCGCTGAAATGGAGAAGGCTGGATTCGGTCCAAGTTATGTTGGGCCGAAGGTTTCCTGCACAGTAAACACACGTAAACTAGCCTCGGGGGTGTTGCCGAGGAAGGCCCCTCCGATGCTAAAGTCAGTACAATGTGTAAGAAGAGGACACTATGCAAGAGAGTTTGTTGCTTGAGGCTTTTATGGAATATATCAGAATATATGAATGAACATATGAATATATGAATGAATTATCTATGAATGTATCAATATTGATGGCTTTTATACCTCATCATACATGGAGAGGTTGGGCCTTAGCCCAATTGGCTTGCTTTGTGGGCTGACCTTTGACTTTAGCACAATTGGAGAGTTGAACCTTGACCTTGGGCTTTTAATTGGATCATTTAGTGCTTAGACCCAATTGGACTAAATTGGACCCAAACAACTTGTCGCCCAGACCCGATTTGGAAGGATGACGGGTCGGGTTTGATTTAATTCAGAAAAGGAGGGAAGTAAATGATTTAATTAATCCAAAAATTTGAATTTAAACCGTAATTAATGAGATAACAACGGTTAAGGCAGATGATTGTGGAAGTTGGATGGATAATGGGCAGTTTAATCATAAGATCATGTGTTTAACGGTTACT
This sequence comes from Chenopodium quinoa, assembly GCF_001683475.1. NCBI lineage: Eukaryota > Viridiplantae > Streptophyta > Magnoliopsida > Caryophyllales > Amaranthaceae > Chenopodium > Chenopodium quinoa. The sequence goes on along the minus strand of NW_018742263.1, from coordinate 3,873,201 downwards.
TAGTGGAGTATTTAAGAGAAATTAAAAGGCAGACTCCTCGTATCCCATTCCTGGAGATATAAACAGAGGCGCGTCATCTCTCCTCACTTATTCACCAACACAAACCCATAATTCTCGAGAGAGAAACCAAGAACCCGCATCAAAACTTCGCAAATTCCCCGAGCATTAAGCTTAGAAACTGAGACTTGCCACTACGAACTCGTAAATCGGCAACTTTTGCTTCAGATTAAGGTAAATTCCTTTGATTTCAGTTTATTTTTCTTCGAATTCGAACTCCTTCCCCTTTTCTTTCGACTTTTTTCTTCGAAATAATCAATGGCAAGAGGAGTTAGAGGTAGAGCCCGTGCTCCAAGAAGAGCAAGGCCGATTCCCGATCCTAGGAACAGGATTGGGACCTGGAATGGACAAAGGCCAGAGTCTGACCCTGCTGAAGGGATTAGGGCGACTCCCCTTTCCTCGGCTCCTCCTCAGAGAACGGAGGAGCCGAGCGCTTCTGGACGGGATGATGAAGTTCCCGCTGTCCTTTGGGATATCCTCCCCGGGTTTTCAGAATGGGAGAATGCCGAAGTTGCTTCGGCCATGATAAAGAACCGCCCCTACCCATGGTGGGTGGAGAATGCCGATCAATATCGATTTTCCGAGCAAATTGAGTTGCATTACGGCATTTTTGAAGCTGATGGGTATTGGTGCCGAATGCCCTCGGCATCCGATAGAATCCATCATCCACCCCCGGGGTATGTGGGGGTGTACACAAGACAGCTTCAGTACGGGCTGAGGTTCCCTTTGGACGTATTCGTCCGAGACTTGCTGATCCATTACAACATCTCTCTATGTCAGTTAACTCCCACCAGCATCCGAAGGGTGATGACATATTTATGGGTATGCAAGTTCTTCAAGTATGTGCCGAACCTGCACTGCTTCAAAAAGCTCCATCGGCTAGTGCCAAATATTCAAAGTGGGCACGGAAGCCATGGTTCTGGGTGGTACCGGATTGAGTCCCGGCCCCAATACCTAACCATGTGGCCAAACGACTCTTCAGACAAGGACTGGAGAGGTCCATGGATTTGGGTTAGGGCACCCACAGATCCGGGCCACCCTTGCGTCTTCAGCGCTCCCCGGTACCTCGCTGAGCCTGATCCCGAAATGGGAAGTCTAGGTCCCCCCGCAGATAACGGGGCGGATCCGAACCTTGATCAGCAACATATCTTCGGCAAGCTGCCGAACCGGGGGGCAGTGGCCGAATGCAGCATATCCCGGAGACTTGGCTCCCCAATACGCATTACGTTTTCCAAGAGAACATGCTAGCAGCTGTTGGCCTCAGCCGAAAGTTTAAGGATGGTAAGCTTCTTCGGCTGGGGCCGAGGCTTTTTAACTATCTCTTTTTCTTCTCTCGCTTCGCTTTTTTATGTTGTGCCAACCTATGTGAACTAACCTTTCCCCCTTCCTTTTTCAGAGCGGGACGAGACCAACGTTGGCATTAACTACGCTCGTCTTGGTGTCAACCGAGAACGAGTTGTAACTGAACGGGCCCCGTCTATCACTGAGCCGAGGCATAGGGAAGTTCATCTAGACTCTTCCCACTTCCAAATTGAGGTTGTTGCTCTGTATCAGAGGCAGAAGCCTTGGTGGAAGAAGAGAGACCCCTGGTTTCAGCTGCTGGACGAAGAAGCTGAAGCTGCCCGTACAGCCGAAGAGGTTGCACGGGTTCTCGAAGCTTGCGAAGGAGGAGAAGGGTCCTCCAGAGCTGCTGAAGCAGAAGTTGCAGCTAGAGCAGCTGAAGAAGACGAGGCTTTGCTGAAGACCTCGGTGAGCTTTCAGACTTAACTTTGTCTTTCTTTTTTCTTTTCTTCTTTTTTTTTTTTTTTTTTTTTTTTTTTTTTTTTTTTTTTTTTACTCACATTCTTCCTCCCCCTGTCTGTTACAGTCTGAAGAGAGTAACAGACATAGAGAAGGGAAAACTCCTGTTCGTCCCGAAGACCAAATACAAGGAGAGTCTTCAGACTCAGATATGGACGAGCAGCCCCTTCTGAAAAGGCGCCGAAGGATGGCCATCATCGGCCCTCATGACTTTCAGCGGAGGCCGATGACCATCGGCGTTGCAATAAGGGAACCCGAGGAAGGTAATGGATCGCCGAGGGTTCCCCGGCCACCACCCCAATCACCTCAAAAGACCCCTCCGCCACCTCCTGAGATGGAGGTGGATCAGAGAACTCCCGAATCTAAGGGAGCGGTCCAAGAAGAAATTAAGGAGAGTGCTGCTGAGCACGAAAACAAGGTTGTCGTGATGTCCAGTGCTGAGGGCTTCACGGCAGACATCGCAAGAGAGGTTGAGGCTTTCGTCCTCACCCCTGAAGAAGAGGAGGTCATAGTAATTGACTCCTCTGAGAAGGATGATGCTGAGCCATCCAAAGCTAATCAAGCTCCATCGTCATCCTTCCCTTCCTTCCAGACTCTGCAATCTGGAGAAATGGGTTTCTCGGCCCCCCGAATTCCAATCCCAGACCACATCTGGGACCTCATATGGGGTCAGAACCGAGAAGGAGCTGCAGCCTACTTCGGCGATTTTGCTGGCTTGTCCGAAGTAGATAGGGCAAGGATCTGGTCGCTGAAGGCCACTGCTGGGATGGGTGAATCCAGCAGATCAGTTCCTGACCCAGCCAGGTCTAACCAACTGCTGATGATGCAGGTAATTTTCCTTGTCTTCATTTCCTCTGAAATTCAGCTCTATTTTTATTATTATAAATATATATATATTTTTTTTTATTTATTATTTTTTTTTGTCTTCCTGTTTTCAGTTCGTGCACAATCAGACTCTCACTGTAGAGCTGATAGATACCCTACAAGATAGGGTAGACGCTGCTGTGCACGACAAGAAGGTAGCTGAAGAGGAATTAAAGCTTGCTAAGCTGAAGCAAGCAGCAGCTGAAGAGAAGAAGCAGAAGGGTGAGGAGTATGAGAAAAGAGCTGCTGAAGCCCTCAAAACCTTCTGCGACGCTATGGAGAAGGAAGTTTTTCCCCCACTGATGGAAGGGGAAAAATTCCTCCAGGAGCATATGGGAGTGGACGTCTCCAAATTCAAGGCTGTTGTTGAGAGCCGTATTCAGGAAGGAGCTGCTGCACTAGCTGAAGTGCAGCAACGTCTAGAAGCTCTTGAAGCCAGCCGAATGGCTGCTGAAGAGCTGCTCCAGGCCAAAGATGTCCAACTCTCAGAGGCTGCTGCTGCTGCCGAAGCTCAAAGAGCTAAACTCCATGAGGCTGAGGATCAACTGATGACCAAAAAAGTTGAAGTGGCCCAAGCTCAGACAAAGGCTTCCCAAGTTCAGCAGGAGCTGAATGAGCTGAAAGGTTCCTCCTCCAAGCTCGCTGATGAGCTGAAGAAATCCAAGGAAGACTTGGAGGAGACCCAGAAGAAGCTGGCTGATGCTGAGGCTCTACTCAAAGTCCGTGTCTATACCCAAGAGGAATATGAGATGGGTTTCAGAAACGGGTTCAGAGTATGCCGAAGAGTCTGCCTTCATGCTGAACCGAAGCTGGACTGGTCTAAATGTGCTGAATGGGTCCAGAATCCCGAAGACCGTCATATGAAGTATGCAACTCCAGTCGAAGCTGAAATTCCTAAGGCTGAGGAAGCCGAAGAGGAAGCTGAGAGAATGGAGTTGGAAGCTGAACAGAGGGAAAGGGAGGCTCGGCAGAGTGCAAAGCCCGCTTCTTCTGCTGCTGGGGCTGAGGCCACCATGGGGCTCAACGCTGATCAGTCTGATCCTCAGGCTGAAGCATAGGAACTCGGGCAGTCGTCTTCAGAATCTTGCGGTTCATCATGTGCTTAACTTTAGACTTGCCGCTTTCTAAATTTTTTGCCTTGTTTTTTGCTTCAGCTTGCCTTGTCGTACAACAGTTTATTTTTTTTGCTTATGTATGTATTTCGGCAGCTGTTATTTTCCGCTTGTGGGCGGCTGCCGATACAGTTTAATTGAACTTGTAGCTCAATTTCTGAGCATGAATTATTAATCTGATGCTCTTTTCTTCAGTTGCTTTGTTTTTGAATGCTTTACTGTTTCTGTTTCTTCAATTCTGCCGTACATACTTGCACTGAGAGTGCTTCTCGCCCCCCAGAAATTGAAGTATGACTTCCGCTGAATAAGCAATTTCTTCACTTCTTCAAAATGGGTATCCGAAACACAGGGCCAACTGAAGGCAATGCTTCTGGGATACAAGTCTTACTGAAGATTGACTTCATCTGAAAGTTGGATATCCGAAACACAGGGCCAACTGAAGGCAATGCTTTGGATATTAGCTTTCTGGGATACAAGGCTCAGTTAAGGCAATATCCCAGAATTGTCCATGGACTCATGTCTTTGGAGAACAAGTCTTACTGAAGTTTGACTTCAGCTGAAAGACCAGTGTTCTTTAAAAAGACGAGTTTTGTCAGCCATCTGAAACCCAGTTACCCGAAGGCGAAGGTTTCAGACGAGGCTGATTTAAAAATTTTCAACTGTTGCTGTTATCCTTGATTTTCTGTCTATCTTTGAAAAATGGATACCCGAAACACAGGGCCAACTTAAGGCAATGTTTCGGATAATGGCTCTCTGGGATACAAGGCTTAGTTAAGGCAATATCCCAGAATTGTCCATGGACTCATGTCTTTGGAGAACAAGTCTTACTGAAGTTTGACCTCAGCTGAAAGACCAGTGTTCTTTAAAAAGACGAGTTTTGTCAGCAATCTGAAACCCAGTTACCCGAAGGCGAAGGTTTCAGACGAGGCTGAATAAAAAACCCTTAAAGAGTAGATAGAACAAAGAAAATTTTGGAAGGATAAAAAGTTGTAAACATTTATATAAATGGCGGCTCCAAGGCCTTTCATTAGTTCAAAATGTACTTACAAAGATTGTTCTGCCCGAAGGGTTCACACATGGTATTTTTTCAGTACATCAGCGTTCCAGTGATTTTTCAACTCAGTTCCATCCAAATGCCGAAGTAGGTATGTCCCTGGCTGAAGCTCATCATAAATTTCATAAGGTCCTTCCCATGCAGCTGAGAGTTTCCCATGGATTCGGCCTTTCTGAACTGCAGCAGCATTCCGAAGGACAAGGTCTCCAATTTTGAGAGGCCTTGCATGGACCCTTCGGTTATAAAATTTGCTGATTCTCTGCTTATAGGCGGCCATTCTATCTCGGGCTGAGTCTCTTACTTCGTCGAGGAAATCGAGAGATTCCCTCATCAGTCACTCATTCTCAGCCGAGAAGTGGTGCACTCGAAGGCTCTCAGAGCCAATTTCCACTGGAAGGACGGCTTCGGCACCATACACCAGTTCAAAAGGTGAGTGGCCCGTTGCCTCTTTTTCAGTTGTCCGAAGGGACCAAAGGGTTCCAGGGAGCTCCTCTAGCCATTTGGACTTTTGATCTTCCACCCTCTTCTTGAGGGCATTTAAGATCTGTTTATTTGCAGCTTCGGCTTGTCCGTTACTTTGCGGGTGGCATACCGCTGAATATGCCAGTCTGATGCCGAACTGATCTGTATACCGCTTCAGCGGTAAGTTATCAAATTGCCTCCCATGATCGAAGACAAATACTCTCGGGATGCCAAAGCGAGTGATGATATTCTGCCAGATAAATTTTCTGACAGTTTGCTCTGTAATGTTCGAGGCTGCTTCGGCCTCGATCCATTTACTGAAGTAGTCGACACCAACTATCAGCCATTTTTTCTGGTACACAGCCTCTGGAAATGGTCCCAGTATATCCAGTCCCCATTGGGCAAACGGGAGTGGATTAAGGATCGGCTGAAGATCCCTTGCTGGCTGATGGATAACTGGAGCGTATTTTTGACATTTTTCGCATTTCCGAACCAGCTCCTTAGCATCTGCGATCATGGTGGGCCAGTAATATCCAGCCCTCAATGCCTTGTGGGCTAAGGTTCTTCCCCCAATGTGGTTCCCACAGATGCCGAGGTGAATCTCCCGTAGGATATAATCTGCATCTGTTGGTCCAACGCATTTCAGCAATGGGGCTGAGAAGGACTTTTTCAGAAGTTCCCCCCTGAAGACAATGAACCTAGAGCTGGTTCTCTTCATCTTGGAGGCCAAAGCTTTATCTTCAGGAGTTTCTCCCCGAAGCTTGAAAGCTAGGATGGGGTCCATCCAACTAGGCTCTGGGTCATGCTTTGTCGACACTTCTCTCTCGACGCACTTCTACATATACAGATCTGTTCAGCTCGGTAAAAGATGAACTAGCAAGTTTGGAGAGTGCATCGGCTTGAGTATTCTGACCCCTTGGGATCAGCTGAACCTCAAAAGTTTTCAGCTCTGCAATGACTGATTTGATCTTGGCAAGATAAGCTATCATGGAGGGCTCTTTGGCCTCGTAGCTGCCGCTGATCTGATATGCAACTAGCTGAGAGTCTGTTTTTAAGCAGACATGATCGGCTTCCAAGGAGATGCACAATTTTAGGCCGGCGATTGCTGCCTCATACTCGGCTTCATTGTTCGAGGCCTTAAAAGAAAACTTTAGTGCATACTCAAAGGATTTGCCCTCGGGAGAAGTTATCACTACTCCTGCCCCCGAACCGTTTTCGGTGGAAGATCCATCCGTAAACACGGTCCAGACTTTCTTTTCACTGTCTAGCGCTTCTTGGTATGAGCATTCGGCCAAGAAATCCGCTAGAGCTTGAGCCTTAATGGCAGCCCTCGGACGGTAGCTGATGCTGAATTCGGTGAGCTCAAAAGCCCACTTGGCTAGCCTACCAGATTTTTCAACCTTGCCGAGAACTTTTTCCAACGGCTGATCAGTTAAGACCACTATCTGATGGCAATCAAAATAGGGCCTTAGCTTCCGAGCAGCTACTACTACCGCGAAAGCAACTTTCTCGAGTAGAGGATAGCGAGTCTCGGCATCCGTCAGTGTATGACTGACGAAGTAGATCGGTTGCTGACTCTTACTCTCTTCCTTTAGCAATACTGCGCTGATGGTGGCTGGGCTAACGGCCACATATAGGTACAAAGTTTCTCCTTCAGCTGGGCTAGCCAGCGTTGGGAGTTGAGCCAGATGCTCCCGAAGCTGTTTAAAGGCGTCTTTTTGCTCTTCCTCCCAAACGAGCTCTTTTGTTTTCGGGAGTTTCAGGGCTTTGAAGAAAGGTAATCCCTTATTCGAAGCTCTGGAAATGAACCTCGAGAGGGCTGCCATTCTTCCGGTGAGCCGCTGAACATCCCGCTTCGTTTTCGGCTCAGGAAGGTCGAGCGCCGCTTTGACTTTAGAGGGATTGGCATCAATCCCCCTTTTGCTGACCATGAACCCAAGGAATTTCCCTGACTTCACGCCGAAGACACACTTCTTCGGATTCAGATTCATTTGATGCTTTCTCAAGGTGGCGAAAGTTTCAGCCAGGTCCTTTACATGGTCCTCTAGTTTTTTGCTTTTGACGATCGAATCGTCAACATAGACTTCCATGTTTCGGCCCTTTTGATCGGCGAAAACTTGATCCACCAGCCTTTGATAGGTTGCCCCCGCATTTTTCAATCCGAAGGGCATCATTTTGTAATTGTACACCCCAGCGTTCGTGACGAATGCTGTCTTTGCTCGATCGTCGGGGTGCATAAAGATCTGATGATACCCCGAGAATGCGTCCATGAAACTAAGCAAGGCATGGCCACTTGTCGAATCGACTAGCTGATCGATCCTCGGCAAGGGATAGAAATCCTTTGGACAAGCCTTATTTAGGTCCGTGAAGTCAACGCACATCCTCCGGGTACCATTGGGCTTCTGAACCATCACCACATTTGCCAGCCATTCTGGATATTGGCAAGGTTCGATGAATCCTGCCTCCAGTAATTTTTTGACCTCGGCTGCGATGTCCCGGTTCTTATTGGCGGAGTAATTCTGCTTCTTTTGCTTAACTGGTCGACACGTTGGGTCAACATTAAGCTTATGGGAGATGAGGTCTGAACTTATCCCGGGCATATCAGCTGCCGAGAAAGCAAACACATCTCTGTTGTCCCGAAGGAGCTGAATAAGTTCACAACGGGTGTTCGGATCAAGGTCCATCCCAATTGCTACACATTTCTCACCGTCTCCTTCGGCCAACTCAACTGTTTCAGTCTGTTGGTCCATGGCCATTGCCGATGGACTGGACTCTTCAGAATCTGGCCTGCTGCAAATGTCAGCAGGTGTCCCAGTCTTTTTGTTCTTCGGCTGGCTCTCTGAGTCTTGCGGCTCAGCTGAAGAGCTAGCCTTTTCCCTTTCGGGCCCTTTTTCTCTGGGCACAGATCCTTGGGCCGAAGCATTTAGGCCTTTTGGCTTTCTTGTGCTTGGCTCTCTTTCTTTTTCTTTCTCCTCCTCATCCTTGTCGTCATCTCGGCGACTACAGGATGGCTTGAGGTAGTTGCACCTTCGGGCGTCCTTTTGGTTGCCCTGTATCCTTTCGGGGAAGCCGGCGTCTGAGACGTAAATCATCAGCTGATGATAAGTTGAGACGACCCCTTGGATCTCGTGAATTATGGGTCTCCCCAAAATCACGTTGTACACTGAAGGAGCGTCGATGACCAAAAATTCAATCATGACGTTCCGGGCTGCCTCATCGTAACCGAGGGTGACAGGAAGTGTCACCTTCCCATCTGGATAAGTTGAAGCCCCATTGAACCCGGATACCGGGTAGGGTACCGGCATAAGGTGCTTGGGCTTCAGCTTAATTTGATTGTAGGCCTTTCGGAACAGAATGTTTGCTCCACTGCCACCGTCAACAAGGACCTTACTGACGTCGTGGTTGGCCACCGTGGCGATGATCACCAACGGATCCTCGTGAGGGAACGTAATCCCCCGGCAGTCGGCGGCTGTGAACGTCATGTTCGGCACCGGCGACTGGGGAGATTGAATGTCAGCGTTGTTCACCTGGTGAGTCAAAGCTCTAAGGTGGCGCTTGTGCTCCCTCCGAGAGTATATTCCTCCCGAGACAACATTGATCGGAGGGAATTTCCCCTCCGATTTTTTACTGTTTTTCCGGGGGAAGTCGAGGTCCTGCCGAGGGTCCTTTGCTGACCTCTCGGATTCTTTTTTCTCGCGGTGATCCGCGATGTATTTTTTCAAGTATCCCTTCCGGACCATGTCCTCTATCTGGTCCTTCAGTTGGATACACTCCTCAGTGTTGTGTCCCGAAGACTCGTGGAACTCGCACCACTGATTTTTTATTTTTTCGCTTATACCACTCTGGGAGTGGTCTCGGCTTTCGGTAACTCTGCTCCTCCTTCGTCACACTGTAAATTTTGGCGCGTGGAAGAGAGAGCGGAGTGTAGGACTCGTATCTGCCTGTGTATGAGGCAGATCTTTCCTTCTTTGGGTCGATGGCCAAAGATTGCTCCGGGGCCTTTGACTTTCCCTTTGCCTTATGGCCTTGGCCTTCAGACAAGGGTATTTGTCTCTGTTTCCCTCCCCCGAATTGAGGTTGGGTTTTCGCTTTGTTCCATTCTTCGGCTCGGATGAACTTATCCGAAGCATTAAGAGCTTCCTCCAAGGTCTGCGGGGTATGCATGACCATGAAGTCTAGGAACTTTCCGGGCTGAAGGCCATTCTGCATTGCGAAAACGGCTAGCCCTGGTCCAGCTGGGAGACGCTTGATGACTCGTTACTGAAACGGGTCAGGTAGTCTCGGAGGCTTTCGGTTTCCCCCTGTTGCAGACTCATGAGCTCTGCGGTAGTCTTCTCTCGGCGGTTTGCCGTGGAAAACTTGCTCCTGAACTTGGAGGACAGATCATCCCACCCTGTTACGGAGCCTTGCCTTACTCCCTTGGAGATCCACGCTTGCGCGACCCCCTTGAGAGTGGTTGGGAATATTTGCACCAAGTCGCCTCGGATCTGGGGCAAAGATGCATATGAGTCTCATACGAGGCCACGTGATCCTTCGGATCCATGGTCCCGTCATATGTGATGTGGGACGGTATTTTTAACCGTGGGTACGCGCTCTTCCAGTATCCATTGCTCGAATGGTGAACTGGCGGGTAGCATAACGGCCTTGCCCTTGTTCCTGGCCGAAGGGACCGCGCTCCGCTCTCTTAGAGAGGTAGGAGTGGTTTTCGTCCCTGGCTGGGAAGTCTGGGCCTCGGCTGCAGGGAACGAGAGGCGACTGCGCACGCTCGGTTCCTTGCCGCCGAGTCGGTCAAGGACGCTTCTGCGAACAGTCTCAGGTTCTCGGTGAGTAGATTCTGGCCGAGAAGCTGAGCTGCTGCTCTTATGCGCTTCTGGTCTTTAGGATGAGGATCCTTTTAAAAATTGAGGGTTCTTTTTCCTCTGTTTTTCATTTTTTCCAGGAATCCTCCTCCCACTCTTCCAGTTCCCGGAAGGAAGGAAGCTTCCCACCATCATGGTCTAACTTCCTCCGCTGATGCCGGGTATGCGGAGGAGTTCGATCACGAGGTGGTGGCATATTTTGTGCCCTCATCGCCTCCATGAGTACTGCCAGCACTCTTGCCACCTCTTCCGAGCTGGGCCCCGTCAAAGGGGTCCTCAGCCGAGTGTGGGAATGAGGGCGCGCAGCCGATGGTTGGCTTTGGGACACTGAATGTGTCCTATGATTGGACTCACCCCTGCTAGACCGAGAGTGACCCGGCCTATAATGAGAGTCATGAATTACGGGAGATAGGGAATCCTCCTTGTATGATCCTCCCCCCGAGCCGGCACCCTTGGGAGAGTTCCGGTCCGGCGAGGGTGATGGTGTAGGGGTTTTAGGCTTTTTCGCCCGCTCCTTGACGGAGGCTTTTGCTCTTGCGGTTCTTAGCCATTGCTGCTAAGATAATTGCAAGATGATCTTGGTTAGGAATTTGGCTTAAAGATTTTTGAAAGTCTTCCCCACAGACGGCGCCAAATTGTTTCGGGTGAAAACAATGGGACCTTGCCGAAGGTCCGCTGAAATGGAGAAGGCTGGATTCGGTCCAAGTTATGTTGGGCCGAAGGTTTCCTGCACAGTAAACACACGTAAACTAGCCTCGGGGGTGTTGCCGAGGAAGGCCCCTCCGATGCTAAAGTCAGTACAATGTGTAAGAAGAGGACACTATGCAAGAGAGTTTTGTTGCTTGAGGCTTTTATGGAATATATCAGAATATATGAATGAACATATGAATCTATGAATGAATTATCTATGAATGTATCAATATTGATGGCTTTTATACCTCATCATACATGGAGAGGTTGGGCCTTAGCCCAATTGGCTTGCTTTGTGGGCTGACCTTTGACTTTAGCACAATTGGAGAGTTGAACCTTGACCTTGGGCTTTTAATTGGATCATTTAGTGCTTAGGCCCAATTGGACTAAATTGGACCCAAACAACCAGTATCTACATTCAATGAGGTCTAATGAGTTTTTCTTTGCATTGTTTAACTTTTCTGTTTTTAATTTTTTTTTTTTTTTGTTACAGACACCAAGACGCATGTTAGTTTCCTTAATCTTACCCTTTCTTTGTCGATTTCAATCTTTTTCTAAATTTTATTGATGATGGATGTTCTATTATTCTTGTTAGATTGCTATCGGTTTGTAATAGTCATCGAAGTTTATTTTTTTATTTTTTTTTAAGGGGAATAGTCATTGAAGTTTTTTGTTCTAGGTTAGTGGGTTTATATATTTGTGGGTATTTTTTGTTATTACTTTGATTTTTCCAATTTCCCATTTTATTTTTATGTATGGTTTGAGTGAATTTTACATTGTTGATTAAGGTGATAGCTTTAATCAGGTAATAATCTCCCTATGTATTTTCTGGGAGTTATTCCCTTTTTACAGCCTGTAGTTGCTGATGTTCTTTCAATTCTCCCCTTTGTCAAGTGGGTAACTATGTTGTTTATTAGAGTGTTGGTTATTGTTTTCTTAATGTAAAGTATTAATTTGTCTTTTTTTTTTTTTGTTTTGTTAGGTTTGCATGATTTCTTCCCACTATATTCTCAACAAAGAAGATAATGGAGTATTCAAGTCTTAGCTTTTTGCTATAACGTACTATAATTGTAAAATTTAAGTTAATTCGAATGTTCTTTATTTATTTTTTTATTATTTATTTTTTTTTTTTTTTTTTTGCAATTTTATGTAGAATGAATATTTTTTGTATCACATTAATTTAAATTTAATCCATTGCTATTTTCTATGGTCTTAAAATGTAACTTACAATTTATGAATTATTAAGCAATTTTAACATAGCATAAAAACAAAATTTTCAAAATTCAAACAAAAAACCTCACCTTTCAAGCCACATCAAATAAAAAGAAAAAATAATTTTTTTTTAAAAAATAAACTAACAAAGAGATCCGTTATTTGACATGATACGTCTGGTAGATACCCACTAAACAGACCCCATATCTCAAATAACAGACCTGTTATCACTTACAACGGGTCTCTTTGTTCTAAAAGATAGACCCCCTAATAAACGAGTTTTCTTTATCAAACAGACCCCGAGATAGAGAGGCTGTCTCTCAGGCATATTTTAATAGGTCTCTTTGCCAATTTTTGTAGTAGTGTTAGAACAGGAACTCCAAAACCCAAAGGCCTACAAGAAGAAGGAGCTCAAATGAATGCTCATATAAAATAGCAGAAAAGGCTAAAATAAAATCAAAAAAGAAAAAAACAAAACATTATGCAAGAAAAAGCAAGAGCTAAAAAAGACTAGAGGCCTTGGAGAAACTTGTCCTTCAAGCTAGCTCAGGGACTAAGTAATTTAATTATGAGCTTGCACCACAACCTAGTCGCAAGACTCTCCTAGAAAAGTTCTTGACCATGGATTTACAAACCTTTAAGGTTACAGTCAATCCTAGGACTCACTTATTGAGCTTTATGTGAATTATAGCATTGAAAGGGGTTGAACAAAGTCTATATGTGTATACACCCATTTGTGTCTCCCAAAAACCAAAGCCAGTGATGAATACTTTTTATGTTATTGATTATCGAACAAAGCGAAAGTGTGAAAAGTCTAGTGATGAGGATGTTTTTATTAAAATATCTCTTCTTTCTGTTTTTGAAAATATTTCTTTTCTTACCCTATTTATGAAAAACGTGCATTCCAGTTTAGTTTGGTCCATGATATGGGTCCAATAATAGTGTAGTTGGATGGGGCTTGAAAAAGACTTTTCCAACGATATATTTATAAACCCAATTCAGATGAATAATGAGGAATTTATGGCCAAAATACTAAACTGGACCCGGTTTGGTTCTTACATACATCCTAATGATCTAGACGAGGGCCTATTATTAATTATCATTCACAAAGGTATTATAATTGATTATAGTCTTCTAGAATACTCTAGAAGGTTCTGTTATATCCTAATGGAGTTAGGATTGATAATTATGTTTCAAAGAGTTTGAAATTGAATAAAACTACTCATTTTGAGAATCCTTGTTTTGTACGAAATGGAATATATTCAGATATTATTTTTGTGCCTCAAAATTTTTATCCAAATCTTATATGGTTGGATAGATCTTGAAATTATCTTTCCAATGATATATTATAACATTAAATCCGAGCTATAACGAAAAAGATATGAATGGAATATGAAACTCAATCCAAAACTGACACCCTTCCACTATTTCGGCCATATCGTTTTATCCACAAAATATTTTAATCTGGTTCCAAATGGATTTGAAAGTAGACTTCAATAAATTTCTAACGACATATTATATGACTTATTTGGACTTCTAGATCAAAAGATATGATAAAAACAAAATCAGCAAAAACTATCTTGCAGCACCGGACGACAAGTCTTGTCGCCTGGCGACATGTCCTGTTGTTGGCAACAGAGGCGTGATTTATTACTTTTCAAAATCTAATTCGTTTTTAACAATTCCAGACTATTTATCATAAAAAATAACAAAAATTCTCTAATTGTTCTCTCTCTCTAAAGCTAAAGCTTATTCTCTCTCTCTAGCCTAGCCTTTTACAAACAAAATTCCTCATACATTAGCATTAGACACACCTAGCCAAGTTCAAAGTTGTCTTCGCTCTGGACGTGAAAGGTTTGGTATGTCTGAGGGTTTGGTCCCAAATCTTTTTTTCAATTATTTAATTTAATTGTTTGATTTTATTATTTTCGTCGAGGTTACTAACGTGTGTATTTTGTTATGAAAAAGAGGTACGAGTCATCCAAGTAAGTGATTTAATTGCTTTATTGGTATTTTGATATATAAATCATATTTAGGTTGTTATTTTGATTCCTAGTATCATGTTCGGATGTTTTCCCTATTATCATGTTAGGATGCTTTTCTTAGTATGATGTTTAGGGTAAAGAATAAGTTACTTATGTCAATTTGATTTCTGAGATGCTTTTTATTTTCTTTTTTAAATAGCATGTTAGTATCATGTTAGGGTTAAAATTATTATTTTTATATGTTTAGTGACATGCTAGGATTTGTTATTAATCTTGTTAGTATCATGCCTAAGATCTTGCTATTATTATGCTTTATTTTTGACATGATTGTTATAATTATTGTTATTATGATTTTAACATGATTATTATTATTATTATTATTATTATTATTATTATTATTATTATTATTATTATTATTATTATTATTATTATTATTATTATTATCATGTTTTTTGATTATATTTATTGTTATTGCTTGATCACGCCTTTTATGCATGTTTAAAGGGAATTGGTACTTGTAATCACGCTTAATAAGATAATTAACAATCTTATTTAGGGTTAAAATGATTATAATTCAAGTGATCGCCAATAATAGATTTATTTGTGCATTAATATTCAACCAACATAGATTAAACAAGTTTAGGGTAAATCTTTTGGTTGCATGTTAGTCAGAAGCGCACATGAATACGAGAAAAATAAAGTAGAGGTCTATTATTAGAGCAGGTTTTTTCTCTTTTAGATTGGATTTGTACCTTCATCCCCAAACATCGAGTCTTGGTTCCAGACCTATTAGAGTTAACGATCTCTTGGATCGTTAAGGGGTGTAACCTTCACCTTGTGAATGGTTTACAAGTTCCTAAAACTTGTTGGCGACTCTTTTGCTCTATCTTCCTTCCCTTTGGACGCCACCATGCTTAAGTGTATGATCACAGTGGGGTTCAATTTTGGGGTAATGCTTGAAATATTCCCTACAGTTTTGGCGACTCCACTGGGGAGGATTTCTATTTTAATTCCTGAAATTTATTTCGGCAATGATTTAGAATGAGTGGTTGAAACTTGAAAAGTTTTAAGTATTTCATGTGCGTAATTCTGATTAACATTATTGTCATATGCATAAAAAATGTTCTAATTGGAAAGAGCATCCGTAATGAGTAAAAAACATAGGATTTTTACACGTAGGAAATTTGAGAAATATCTTTCACAACTAGAATCAAAATAATACTGCGAAAACTGAAAAAATTCTAAGAACACAGAAAGCTGTTGAGGCATGTAGGAACTAGCGTCTAGAAAAGAGAGCCTATCGCCAATCATATGGCTCTGTTGCCTGGTGACAAAATTGTCGTCTAGCAAAAGGGCTTATATCCTGGCAACAGACTCTATTGTCTGGCGTCGTGTTCTTCTAATACCGAGCGAGAAATCTGCTTTCTTGTTTCGACTAGTTCTAGCACTGTTGGCTCGATTCTACTTCCTGATTGAGTTTTTCACTTTTTTCTAAAACCCATGTGTCCCCGATTGAACGCTCTGAGCAACAAAGGGTACATCCGAGAATGTTGAATTCACTAAACCATGGAAGCGAGTTTATCTAGCGGGGTCCCATCCACACGCGCAACCCTTCCAAAGGTAAGGCATCTGCACGGTGTATCCGGACTCATAACCATGGACCCTCTTTGACTAACCTATATCCTCGAACTTTAGAGAACTAGAGCCATGGTTAGGTTGCAAACTCATTACATCATGTTGTGACTACTTGACTACTTGTGCATCTCTCACTTGTGCATACTTATTATGTGACTACTAACCGTTTGGTTTGACTTGTTTTTGTAAATAAGTCTTAATAAACTAACCAATGACTAAAGGACTTTGCTTAATTAATTTTTTTAATTAATTTGAGCTAAAAAAATATATCTTAAATAGAGTCATAGTTCCTGTAAGTCAACCCGGATTTTTATTTCCGTATATTGTACAAGAATCAACTTGTTTTGGTCATAGTTGGAGTTCTAGGAAGAACTACGAGTCTTACAGCCTATGGATCCATAGCCCCAAGTTTTATTTTTAATATGGCGTTGGTTTCATCCAAATCAGAGACAGATCAAAAGTTATGACTAAAATACCACAGCCTGTCCAGTTTAATGCATATACATGAAATCTTAACTTAGTCTAGTCACATAGTCTAGCCACATGGTCATGACATGAGTCTTAACATGTCACCTACACTCACTAGTCTTAGCACACACTTTGTATATGTCACCATGACCATGTCTTAGGTTCATGCATGAGTCGTTTTTCCGTCATTTGAGTTGAGGGTCCATTCCATTTCTATTCTCTTCCATATCCTCTTTCAATCTATTGCATGTTCAATTGAGCTTGAGTCAAAAATAATAAAAAGCTTATCCCTAATTTCCCTTTCCAAAGTACTTGGTCAAGGAGAGAAAGGCGATTAATCAAAGACAACACGTTTATTCAAGTTCAAATTTTTGATAAACCGGTTCGTCAAAAGAGAAAAGCTAAGAAGACAATGACAAGTCAAGAAGAAGTCAATGAGCTTAAGAAGAAAATGGCTGACGCGACTGAGGTGTTGAACGCTTTAACCCTTCAAATCAATGATCTTGTGAAACAACAACAAATGGAGCTCATGCAAGAAAGCTTGAGCAAAATATCCAATGACTATAGATTCTAGGGCATAAGCTCACAAGGGGTCTCAATGGACAAGGAGCTTCTTCCGGAGAAGTTCAATGCCAATGACATCCCTAAGTTTAAGCCAACTAACAATCCTTACTTTCATTTAAGGTCCTTTGAAACTGTAATGAGCATTAAAGGGATTGATAAGAATATTTTTCACTCTTTGTTCTCGCTATCTCTTGAAACCATTTGTCAACATTGGTTCTTCTCCCTTGATAAAGAGAAGACCTCTACCTGGGATGGAATAAAAAATGCTTTCATTGATAGATATAAGTGTAATATTCAAATTGAAACCGACCATAGACAACTTGAGATGCTAAAAAAAAAATGAAGGGTTCACCTCCTTATTCAACAAGTTGAGGGAAACTTCTGTTAACATGATCGAAGTCCCTACTGAAAAAGAATCCGTGAGGATGTTCATAAAAAATGTACAAGAAAAGTATTCAAAGCACTTAAAATATCAACACAACTTGAATACTTTCAAGGCCGTCTATGATATAGGCATCGAGATCGAAGATGACCTCGCAAAGAAAAAAGCTACTAACAATAGTAACCACAGTGGCTGGAAAGGAAAGAAGAACGACAATCCTTCTTCTTCCGAAAACGCCCACTCTAGTAACAATGTTAGTACCTTTGATCTCAGTGATGTTTTAGCCATGGATAACCAAGTATCTAAGATGCAACTAAGGAAAGACTTAAAACCCATTGGGATGAGCTACGATGCTGCCTTCGATCGACTCCGTACTAAGGGACTCATTACTCCCATTGGACCTATTCAAGATCCCGCACCTGAAAAGAGATTGCCTAG